>NW_026562617.1:0-108111 GCF_027474105.1 Poeciliopsis prolifica | reverse complement strand
TTCAATTTTTCGTACGACATAGTATGTTGTGTCGTTTTTTTCAATTTTTCGAATGACAGTATAGTATGTCATTTTTTTCAATTTTTCGACCACATATTATAGTATGTCGTTTTTTTCAATTTTTCGTACGACATAGTATATAGTATGTCGTTTTTTTCAATTTTTCGGACGACATACTATAGTATGTCGTTTTTTTCAATTTTCGTACGACATAGTATATAGTATGTCGTTTTTTCAATTTTTCGAACGACATAGTATAGTATGTCGTTTTTTTCAATTTTTCGGACGACATACTATAGTATGTCGTTTTTTCTCATATTTCGACGACATACTTAGTATGTCGTTTTTTTCAATTTTCGAACGACATAGTATAGTATGTCTTTTTTTTCAATTTTTCGGACGACATACTTAGTATGTCGTTTTTTTCAATTTTCGACGACATAGTATGTATGTCGTTTTTTTCAATATTTCGGACGACATAGTATAGTATGTCGTTTTTTTCAATTTTTGGACGACATGTTGTTTTTCTCAATATTTCGGACGACATAGTATAGTGTCGTTTTTTTCAATTTTTCGACGACATAGTATAGTATGTCATTTTTTTCAATTTTTCGGACGACATCGTTTTTTCTATTTTTGACCACATACTATATATAGTATGTCGTTTTTTTAATTTTTCGTACGACATAGTATATAGTATGTCGTTTTTTCAATATTTCGGACGACATAGTATAGTATGTCATTTTTTTAAATTTTTCGACCACATACTAAATTATGTCGTTTTTTTTCAATTTTTCGGACGACATACTATGGTATGTCGTTTTTTTTCAATTTTTCGTACGACATAGTATATAGTATGTCGTTTTTTTCAATTTTTCGGACGACATATTATAGTATGTCGTTTTTTTCAATTTTTCGGACGACATACTATAGTATGTCGTTTTTTTCAATTTTTCGTACGACATAGTATAGTATGTCGTTTTTCAATTTTCGGACGACATACTATAGTATGTCGTTTTTTCTCATATTTCGACGACATACTTAGTATGTCGTTTTTTTCAATTTTCGAACGACATAGTATAGTATGTCTTTTTTTCAATTTTTCGGACGACATACTTAGTATGTCGTTTTTTCAATTTTTCGACGACATAGTTATAGTAGTCATTTTTTTTCAATTTTTCGGACGACATCGTTTTTTTTTCTATTTTTTGACCACATACTATATATAGTATGTCGTTTTTTTAAATTTTTCGTTACGACATAGTATATAGTATGTCGTTTTTTCAATTTTTTAGACGACATACTATAGTATGTCATTTTTTTAAAATTTTCGACCACATACTAAATTATGTCGTTTTTTTCAATTTTTCGGACGACATACTATGGTATGTCGTTTTTTTCAATTTTCGTACGCCATAGTATAGTATGTCGTTTTTTTTCAATTTTTCGATGACATAGTATAACATGTCGTTTTTTTTCCATTTTTCGAACGACATAGTATAGTATGTCATTTTTTCAATATTTCGGACGACATACTATAGTATGTCGTTTTTTCTCAATATTTTGCACGACATAGTCGTCCGAAATACATACTATGGTATGTCGTTTTTTTCAATTTTTCGGACATGTCGTTTTTTCTCAATATTTCGGACGACATAGTATAGTATGTGGTTTTTTTTCAATTTTCGACGACATAGTATAATATGTCTTTTTCCATTTTCGAACGACATAGTATAGTATGTCATTTTTTTCAATATTTCGGACGACATACTATAGTATGTCGTTTTTTCAATTTTCGTACGACATAGTATGTTGTATGTCGTTTTTTCAATTTTCGAACGACATATAGTATGTCGTTTTTTCAATTTTTCGAACGACAATAGTATAGTATGTCGTTGTTTTTTTTCAATTTTTCGAACGACATAGTATATAGTATGTCGTTTTTCTCAATATTTCGGACGACATACTTAGTATGTCGTTTTTTCAATTTTTCGTACGACATAGTATATAGTATGTCGTTTTTTTCAATTTTTCGAACGACATAGTATAGTATGTCGTTTTTTTAAATTTTTCGGACGACATACTATAGTATGTCATTTTTTTCAATTTTTCAACCACATACTTAGTATGTCGTTTTTTCAATTTTTCGGACGACTTACTATAGTATGTCGTTTTTTTCAATTTTTCGACGACAAACTATAGTATGTCGTTTTTTCAATTTTTCGACGAAACAAAACTATAGTGTCATTTTTTTCAATTTTCGACCACATACTATAGTATGTCGTTTTTTCAATTTTCGGACGACATACTATGGTATGTCGTTTTTTTCAATTTTCGTACGACATAGTATGTTGTATGTCGTTTTTTTCAATTTTTCGAACGACAATATAGTATGTCATTTTTTTCAATTTTTCGACCACATACTATAGTATGTCGTTTTTTTCAATTTTTCGGACGACATATTATAGTATGTCGTTTTTTTCAATTTTTCGTACGACATAGTATATAGTATGTCGTTTTTTTCAATTTTTCGGACGACATATTATAGTATGTCGTTTTTTTTCAATTTTTCGTACGACATAGTATATAGTATGTTGTTTTTTTCAATTTTTCGAACGACATAGTATAGTATGTCGTTTTTTTTCAATTTTTCGGACGACATACTTAGTATGTCGTTTTTTTCAATTTTTCGACGACATAGTATAGCATGTCGTTTTTTTCAATTTTTGGACGACATGTCGTTTTTTCTCAATATTCGGACGACATAGTATTAGTATGTCGTTTTTTTCAATTTTCGACGACATAGTATAAATATGTCGTTTTTTTCCTTTTTGAACGACATAGTATAGTATGTCATTTTTTTCAATTTTCGGACGACATCGTTTTTTTTCTATTTTTTGACCACATACTATATAGTATGTCGTTTTTTTAAATTTTTCGTACGACATAGTATATAGTATGTCGTTTTTTTAATTTTTCGACGACATACTATAGTATGTCATTTTTTTAAATTTTCGACACATACTAAATTATGTCGTTTTTTCAATTTTTCGGACGACATACTATGGTATGTCGTTTTTTTCCATTTTCGTACGACATAGTATGTTGTATGTCGTTTTTTCAATTTTTCGAACGACATAGTATAGTATGTCGTTTTTCAATTTCGACGACATACTATATAGTATGTCGTTTTTTCTCAATTTCGACGACATAGTATAGTATGTCGTTTTTTCAATATTTCGGACGACATAGTATAGTATGTCGTTTTTTTCAATTTTTCGACGACATAGTATAATATGTCTTTTTTTTTCCATTTTTCGAACGACATAGTATAGTATGTCATTTTTTTTCAATATTTTCGGAACGACATACTATAGTATGTCGTTTTTTTCAATTTTTCGTACGATAGTATGTTGTATTTTTCGTTTTTTTCAATTTTTTCGAACGACATATTATATAGTATGTCGTTTTTTTCAATTTTTCGAACGACATAGTATAGTATGTCGTTTTTTTCAATTTTTCGACGACATAGTTATAGTATGTCGTTTTTTAAATTTTTCGGACGACATGTCTTTTTTTTTCTATTTTTTGACCACATATTATATAGTATGTCGTTTTTTTCAATTTTTCGTACGACATAGTTTATAGTATGTCGTTTTTTTCAATTTTTTGACGACATAGTATAGTATGTCGTTTTTTTCAATTTTTCGACGACATAGTATAATATGTCGTTTTTTTCAATTTTTCGGACGACATCGTTTTTTTTCTATTTTTTGACCACATACTATATATAGTATGTCGTTTTTTTTAATTTTTCGTACGACATAGTATATAGTATGTCGTTTTTTTCCATTTTTTGAACGACATAGTATAGTATGTCATTTTTTTCAATTTTTCGGACGACATCGTTTTTTCTATTTTTTGACCACATACTATATATAGTATGTCGTTTTTTTAAATTTTTCGTACGACATAGTATATAGTATGTCGTTTTTTTCAATTTTTCGACGACATACTATAGTATGTCATTTTTAAAATTTTTCGACCACATACTAAATTATGTCGTTTTTTTCAATTTTCGGACGACATACTATGGTAGTCGTTTTTTTTCAATTTTTCGTACGACATAGTATGTTGTATGTCGTTTTTTTCAATTTTTCAACGACAGTATAACATGTCGTTTTTTCCATTTTTCGAACGACATAGTATAGTATGTCATTTTTTTCAATATTTCGGACGACATACTATAGTATGTCGTTTTTTCTCAATATTTCGGACGACAAACTATAGTATGTCATTTTTTTCAATTTTTCGACCACAGACTATAGTATGTCGTTTTTTCAATTTTTCGAACACAGACTATAGTATGTCGTTTTTTCTCAATATTTTGCACGACATAGTCGTCCGAAATACATACTATGGTATGTCGTTTTTTTCAATTTTTCGACATGTCGTTTTTCTCAATATTTCGGACGACATAGTATAGTATGTCGTTTTTTTCAATTTTTCGTACGACATAGTATATAGTATGTCGTTTTTTTCAATTTTTCGAACGACATAGTATAGTATGTCGTTTTTTTTCAATTTTTTCGGACGGACATACTATAGTATGTCGTTTTTTCTCAAATTTCGACGACATACTTAGTATGTCGTTTTTTTCAATTTTCGAACGACATAGTATAGTATGTCTTTTTTTTCAATTTTCGGACGACATAACTTAGTATGTCGTTTTTTTTCAATATTTCGGACGACATAGTATAGTATGTCGTTTTTTTCAATTTTTTGGACGACATGTCGTTTTTTCTCAATATTTCGGACGACATAGTATAGTATGTCGTTTTTTTCAATTTTTCGACGACATAGTATAGTATGTCATTTTTTTCAATTTTTCGGACGACATCGTTTTTTTCTATTTTTTGACCACATACTATATATAGTATGTCGTTTTTTTAAATTTTCGTACGACATAGTATATAGTATGTCGTTTTTTTCCATTTTTTGAACGACATAGTATAGTATGTCATTTTTTTCAATTTTCGGACGACATCGTTTTTTTTCTATTTTTTGACCAGATACTATATATAGTATGTCGTTTTTTTAAATTTTTCGTACGACATAGTATATAGTATGTCGTTTTTTTCAATTTTTCGACGACATACTATAGTATGTCATTTTTTTAAATTTTTCGACCACATACTAAATTATGTCGTTTTTTCAATTTTTTTCGGACGACATACTATGGTATGTCGTTTTTTTCAATTTTTCGTACGACATAGTATGTTGTATGTCGTTTTTTTCAATTTTTCGAAAGACATAGTATAGTATGTCGTTTTTTCAATTTTTCAACGACAGTATAACATGTCGTTTTTTTCCATTTTTCGACCAACATAGTATAGTATGTCATTTTTTTTTCAATATTTCGGACGACATACTATAGTATGTCGTTTTTTCTCAATATTTCGGACGACAACTATAGTTTGTCATTTTTTTTCAATTTTTCGACGACAAACTATAGTATGTCATTTTTTTCAATTTTTCGACCACAGACTATATAGTATGTCGTTTTTTCTCAATATTTTGCACGACATAGTCGTCCGAAATACATACTATGGTATGTCGTCTTTTTCAATTTTTCGGACATGTCGTTTTTTCTCAATATTTCGGACGACATAGTATAGTATGTCGTTTTTTTCAATTTTTCGACGACATAGTATAATATGTCTTTTTTTCCATTTTTCGAACGACATAGAATAGTATGTGTCAGGGTCTTGGGGGTGTTCTTAGCGTTTTGTCGCCATGGGTTTGGTTTGGGTGGTTGTGCTTCTTCTTTTCCACCAGAGGGCGCTGTCAGGACGGTGGGCTGGATTACGTCAGCGAGCACACCGGTTGCGAGTTGAGCTCATCAGGAGCGGCGTCTTCAGGAGCAACCTGCCAGTCTTCGGCGCCTGAGTGTCTTCCCGTTGGTACCTCTGAGCCTCCCTGTTGCTGTCAAGCGTTCTTTTCCTTCTCGTCTGAGATTGCCCTCCTGTGACTGTCTCCTTGTCGCTTTCTTCTTTCACCAGACCATTCACCCGATGCAGTGGAAGGATTTCCGTTGTGCTGAGTTTCTCGACTCACCTTCTCTGTGCAACAACAGGCTCCCCTCGGATTCCTTGGCTGGCTGCTCCTCGCTCCTCGTGCCTCGCTCCTCGTCCTGCTCCGCTTTCCACCGTGGACACCGAGCCCACCTGTCCGCCCGCCTACACACACACACACCCTGCCGCTACCCTGCAGTGAATATCTTCCACGCTTCAGCTGTCTACCCCTCAAGTAAGACTGTTCCTGTTTACCCTCACACCGTGTTTCCGACTGTCCCTGAACTCACCACCTTATCTGTTTACATAGTTCCCGATCGCTCCCCCTCCCGAGACGCTCCTGTGGACCGGACCCGAATCCCTGTCATTCCTCGTTCACTGTTGTGTAAAATAAACCTTGTAAATATTTGCACTCCACCTGGATCTCTCTGCGTATTGTGTTCTGCATATGGGCTGGAAATAAAATTCCCCACTATGACAGTATGTCGTTTTTTTCAATTTTTCGTACGACATAGTATATAGTATGTCGCTTTTTTCAATTTTTCGGACGACATACTATCGTATGTCGTTTTTTCTCAATATTTCGACGACATACTATATGTCGTTTTTTTCAAATTTTCGGACGACATAGTATAGTATGTCTTTTTTTCAATTTTTCGGACGACATACTTAGTATGTCGTTTTTTTCTCAATATTTCGGACGACATAGTATATATAGTATGTCGTTTTTTTCTATTTTTTGACCACATATTATATAGTATGTCGTTTTTTTTCAATTTTTTGAACGACATAGTATAGTATGTCGTTTTTTTTCAATTTTTCGTACGACATAGTTTATAGTATGTCGTTTTTTTCAATTTTTCGAACGACATAGTATAGTATGTCGTTTTTTCTCAATATTTCGACGACATACTTAGTATGTCGTTTTTTTTCAATTTTTCGAACGACATAGTATAGTATGTCTTTTTTTCAATTTTTCGGACGACATACTTAGTATGTCGTTTTTTTCAATTTTTCGACGACATAGTATAGTATGTCGTTTTTTTCAATATTTCGGACGACATAGTATAGTATGTCGTTTTTTTCAATTTTTTGGACGACATGTCGTTTTTTCTCAATTTCGGACGACATAGTATAGTATGTCGTTTTTTTCAATTTTTCGACGACATAGTATAGTATGTCATTTTTTCAATTTTTCGGACGACATCGTTTTTTCTATTTTTTGACCACATACTATATATAGTATGTCGTTTTTTTTATTTTTCGTACGACATAGTATATATTATGTCGTTTTTTTTTTTCCATTTTTTGAACGACATAGTATAGTATGTTCATTTTTTTTCAATTTTTCGGACGACATCGTTTTTTCTATTTTTTGACCACATACTATATATAGTATGTCGTTTTTTTAAATTTTTCGTACGACATAGTATATAGTATGTCGTTTTTTTCAATTTTTCGACGACATACTATAGTATGTCATTTTTTTAATTTTTCGACCACATACTAAATTATGTCGTTTTTTTTCAATTTTTCGGACGACATACTATGGTATGTCGTTTTTTTCAATTTTTCGTACGACATAGTATGTTGTATGTCATTTTTTTTCAATTTTTCGAACGACATAGTATAGTATGTCGTTTTTTTCAATTTTTCAACGACAGTATAACATTTCGTTTTATTCAATTTTTCGGACGACATACTATAGTATGTCGTTTTTTCTCAATATTTCGACGACATACAATAGTATGTCGTTTTTTTTAAATTTGTCAGACGACATACTATAGTATGTCATTTTTTCAATGTTCAACCACATACTTAGTATGTCGTTTTTTCAATTTTTCGAACGACATAGTATAGTATGTCTTTTTTTTCAATTTTTTCGGACGACATACTTAGTATGTCGTTTTTTTCAATTTTTCGACGACATAGTATAGTATGTCGTTTTTTTCAATATTTCGGACGACATAGTATAGTATGTCGTTTTTTTCAATTTTTTGGACGACATGTCGTTTTTTCTCAATATTTCGGACGACATAGTATAGTATGTCGTTTTTTTCAATTTTTCGACGACATAGTATAAAAGGTCGTTTTTTCCATTTTTTGAACGACATAGTATAGTATGTCATTTTTTTCAATTTTTCGGACGACATCGTTTTTTTTCTATTTTTTGACCACATACTATATATAGTATGTCGTTTTTTTTAAATTTTCGTACGACATAGTATATAGTATGTCGTTTTTTTCAATATTTCGACGACATAGTATAGTATGTCGTTTTTTTTAAATTTTTCGACCACATACTAAATTATGTCGTTTTTTTCAATTTTTCGGACGACATACTATGGTATGTCGTTTTTTTTCAATTTTTCGTACGACATAGTATGTATGTCGTTTTTTTCAATTTTTCGAACGACATAGTATAGTATGTCGTTTTTTTCAATTTTTCGACGACATAGTATAACATGTCGTTTTTTTCCATTTTCGAACGACATAGTATAGTATGTCATTTTTTTCAATATTTCGGACGACATACTATAGTATGTCGTTTTTCTCAATATTTCGGACGACATACTATAGTTTGTCGTTTTTTTCAATTTTTCGACGACAAACTATAGTATGTCATTTTTTCAATTTTCGACCACAGACTATAGTATGTCGTTTTTTTCTCAATATTTTGCACGACATAGTCGTCGAAATACATACTATGGTATGTCGTTTTTTCAATTTTTCGGACATGTCGTTTTTTCTCAATATTTCGGACGACATAGTATAGTATGTTGTTTTTTCAATTTTTCAACGACATAGTATAATATGTCTTTTTTTTCCATTTTTCGAACGACATAGTATAGTATGTCATTTTTTTCAATATTTCGGACGACATACTATAGTATGTCGTTTTTTTCAATTTTTCGTACGACATAGTATGTTGTATGTCGTTTTTTTCAATTTTTCGAACGACATACTATAGTATGTCGTTTTTTTCAATTTTTCGAACGACATAGTATAGTATGTCGTTTTTTTCAATTTTTCGGACGACATAGTATATAGTATGTCGTTTTTTTCAATTTTTCGAACGACATAGTATAGTATGTCGTTTTTTCTCAATATTTCGACGACATACTTAGTATGTCGTTTTTTTCAATTTTTCGTACGACATAGTATATAGTATGTCGTTTTTTTCAATTTTTCGAACGACATTATAGTATGTCGTTTTTTTTCAATTTTTCGGACGACATAGTATAGTATGTCGTTTTTTCTCAATATTTCGACGACATACAATAGTATGTCGTTTTTTTAAATTTTTCGGACGACATACTATAGTATGTCATTTTTTTCAATTTTTCAACCACATACTTAGTATGTCGTTTTTTTCAATTTTCGGACGACTTACTATAGTATGTCGTTTTTTTAAATTTTTCGACGACAAACTATAGTATGTCGTTTTTTTCAATTTTTCGACGACAAACTATAGTGTCATTTTTTTCAATTTTTCGACCACAGACTATAGTATGTCGTTTTTTCTCAATATTTCGACGACATACTATAGTATGTTGTTTTTTTCAATATTTCGGACATAGTATACTATATACGACATAGTATATAGTATGTCGTTTTTTTCAATTTTTCGGACATGTCGTTTTTTCTCAAAATTTGGGACGACATAGTATAGTATGTCGTTTTTTTTCAATTTTTCGACGACATAGTATAACATGTCGTTTTTTTCCATTTTTCGAACGACATAGTATAGTATGTCATTTTTTTTCAATATTTCGGACGACATACTATATAGTATGTCGTTTTCTCTCAATATTTCGGACGACATACTATAGTATGTCGTTTTTTTCAATTTTCGACGACAAACTATAGTATGTCGTTTTTTTCAATTTTCGACGACGAACTATAGTATGTCATTTTTTTCAATTTTTCGACCACAGACTATAGTATGTCGTTTTTTCTCAATATTTTGCACGACATAGTCGTCCGAAATACATACTATGGTATGTCGTTTTTTTCAATTTTTCATACATGTCGTTTTTTCTCAATATTTCGGACGACATAGTATAGTATGTCGTTTTTTTCAATTTTTCGACGACATAGTATAATATGTCGTTTTTTTCCATTTTTTGACCACATACTATATATAGTATGTCGTTTTTTTCAATTTTTCGTACGACATAGTTTATAGTATGTCGTTTTTTTCAATTTTTCAACGACATAGTATAGTATGTCGTTTTTTTCAATATTTCGGACGACATACTATAGTGTGTCGTTTTTTAAAATTTTTCGGACGACATTTTTTTTTCTATTTTTTGACCACATACTATATATAGTATGTCGTTTTTTTAAATTTTTCGTACGACATAGTATATAGTATGTCGTTTTTTTCAATTTTTCGACGACATAGTATAGTATGTCGTTTTTCAATATTTCGGACGACATAGTATAGTATGTCGTTTTTTTTCAATTTTTGGACGACATGTCGTTTTTCTCAATATTTCGGACGACATAGTATAGTATGTCGTTTTTTTCAATTTTTCGACGACATAGTATAATATGTCGTTTTTTTCCATTTTTCGAACGACATAGTATAGTATGTCATTTTTTTCAATATTTCGGACGACATACTATAGTATGTCGTTTTTTTAAATTTTTCGGACGACATATCGTTTTTTTCTATTTTTGACCACATACTATATATAGTATGTCGTTTTTTAAAATTTTTCGTACGACATAGTATATAGTATGTCGTTTTTTTCAATTTTTCGACGACATACTATAGTATGTCATTTTTTTCAATTTTTCGGACGACATACTATGGTATGTCGTTTTTTTCAATTTTTCGGACGACATACTATAGTATGTCGTTTTTTTCAATTTTTCGACCACATACTATAGTATGTCGTTTTTTTCGACCACATAGTATGTCGCTTTTTCTCAATATTTCGGACGACATTCTATAGTATGTCGTTTTTTTCAATTTTTCGTACGACATAGTATATAGTATGTCGTTTTTTTCAATTTTTCGGACTTCATACTATAGTATGTCGCTTTTCCCAATATTTCCGACGACATACTATAGTATGTCGTTTTCAATTTTTCGTACGACATAGTATATAGTATGTCGTTTTTTTCAATTTTTCGTACGACATAGTATATAGTATGTCGTTTTTTTTCAATTTTTCGAACGACATAGTATAGTATGTCGTTTTTTTCAATTTTTCGGACGACATACTATATAGTATGTCATTTTTTCAATTTTTCCACCACATACTTAGTATGTCGTTTTTTTCAATTTTCGGACGACAAACTATATAGTATGTCATTTTTTTCAATTTTTCCACCACATACTTAGTATGTCGTTTTTTTCAATTTTTCGGACGACTTACTATAGTATGTCGTTTTTTCTCAATATTTCGGACGACATACTATAGTATGTCGTTTTTTTCAATTTTTCGACGACAAACTATAGTGTCATTTTTTTCAATTTTTCGACCACAGACTATAGTATGTCGTTTTTTCTCAATATTTTTCACGACATAGTCGTCCGAAATACATACTATAGTATGTCGTTTTTTCTCAATATTTCGACGACATACTATAGTATGTCGTTTTTTTCAATATTTCGGACGACATACTATGGTATGTCGTTTTTTTTCAATTTTTCGTACGACATAGTATGTAGTATGTCGTTTTTTTCAATTTTTCGAACGACAGTATAGTATGTCATTTTTTTCAATTTTTCGACCACATACTATAGTATGTCGCTTTTTTCAATTTTTCGGACGACATAGTATATAGTATGTCGTTTTTTTCAATTTTTCGAACGACATAGTATAGTATGTCTTTTTTCAATTTTTCGGACGACATACTATATAGTATGTCATTTTTTCAATTTTTCGACCACATACTTAGTATGTCGTTTTTTTCAATTTTTCGGACGACTTACTATAGTATGTCGTTTTTTCTCAATATTTCGAACGACATACTATAGTATGTCGTTTTTTTCAATTTTTTGACGACAAACTATAGTGTCATTTTTTTCAATTTTTCGACCACAGACTATAGTATGTCGTTTTTTCTCAATATTTTGCACGACATAGTCGTCCGAAATACATACTATAGTATGTCGTTTTTTCTCAGTATTTCGACGACATACTATAGTATGTCGTTTTTTTCAATTTTTCGAACGACATACTATAGTATGTCGTTTTTTTTAATTTTTCGGACGACATATCGTTTTTTTCTATTTTTTGACCACATACTATATATAGTATGTCGTTTTTTTTAAATTTTTCGTACGACATAGTATATAGTATGTCGTTTTTTTCAATTTTTCGACGACATAATATAGTATGTCATTTTTTTTCAATTTTTCGACCACATACTATAGTATGTCGCTTTTTTCAATTTTTCGGACGACATACTATGGTATGTCGTTTTTTTCAATTTTTCGTACGACAGTATAGTATGTCATTTTTTTCAATTTTTCGACCACATACTATAGTATGTCGTTTTTTCAATTTTTCGGACGACATACTAAAGTATGTCGTTTTTTCAATTTTTCGTACGACATAGATTATAGTATGTCGTTTTTTCTCAATATTTCGACGACATACTATAGTATGTCGTTTTTTTCAATATTTCGACGACATACAATAGTATGTCGTTTTTTTAAATTTTTCGGACGACATACTTAGTATGTCGTTTTTTTCGACCACATAGTATGTCGCTTTTTCTCAATATTTCGGACGACATACTTATTATGTCGTTTTTTTCAATTTTTCGACGACACATACTATGGTATGTAGTTTTTTCTCAATTTTTCGACGACATACAATAGTATGTCGTTTTTTTAAATTTTCATACGACATACTGTAGTATGTCGTTTTTTTCAAATTTTCGGACGACATACTATAGTATGTCATTTTTTTTTAATTTTTTGACACATACTATAGTATGTCGTTTTTTTCAATTTTTCGACGACATACTATAGTATGTCATTTTTTTTATTTTTTCGACTACATACTATAGTATGTCGTTTTTTTCAATTTTTCGGACGACATACTATGGTATGTCGTTTTTTTCAATTTTTCGTACGACATAGTATGTAGTATGTCGTTTTTTTCAATTTTTCGGACGACATACTATGGTATGTCGTTTTTTTCAATTTTCGTACGACATGGTATGTAGTATGTCGTTTTTTTCAATTTTTCGAACGACATTATAGTATGTCATTTTTTTCAATTTTTCGGACGACATACTATAGTATGTCGTTTTTTTCAATTTTTCGTACGACATAGTATATAGTATGTCGTTTTTTTTCAATTTTCGGACGACATACTATGGTATGTCGTTTTTTTCAATTTTCGTACGACATACTTATGTCGTTTTTTTCAATTTTTCGGACGACATACTATGGTATGTAGTTTTTCTCAATTTTTCGACGACATACAATAGTATGTCGTTTTTTTAAATTTTTCATACGACATACTGTAGTATGTCGTTTTTTTTCAAATTTTCGGACGACATACTATAGTATGTCATTTTTTTAATTTTTTGACCACATACTATAGTATGTCGTTTTTTTCAATTTTTCGACGACATACTATAGTATGTCATTTTTTTTAATTTTTTGACTACATACTATAGTATGTCGTTTTTTTCAATTTTTCGGACGACATACTATGGTATGTCGTTTTTTTCAATTTTTCGTACGACATGGTATGTAGTATGTCGTTTTTTTCAATTTTTCGAACGACATTATAGTATGTCATTTTTTTCAATTTTTCGGACGACATACTATAGTATGTCGTTTTTTTCAATTTTTCGTACGACATAGTATATAGTATGTCGTTTTTTTTCAATTTTTCGGACGACATACTATGGTATGTCGTTTTTTTCAATTTTTCGTACGACATAGTATGTAGTATGTCGTTTTTTTCAATTTTCGAACGACATTATAGTATGTCATTTTTTTCAATTTTTCGGACGACATACTATAGTATGTCGTTTTTTTCGACCACATAGTATGTAGCTTTTTCTCAATATTTCGGACGACATACTTATTATGTCGTTTTTTCAATTTTTTGGACGACATACTATAGTATGTCGTTTTTTCTCAATATTTCGACGACATACAATAGTATGTCGTTTTTTTCAAATTTTCGGACGACATATGTCGTTTTTTTCAATTTTTCGACGACATACTATAGTATGTCATTTTTTTAAATTTTTTGACCACATACTATAGTATGTCGTTTTTTTCAATTTTTCGGACGACATACTATGGTATGTCGTTTTTTTCAATTTTTCGTACGACATAGTATGTAGTATGTCGTTTTTTTCAATTTTTCGAACGACATTATAGTATGTCATTTTTTTCAATTTTTCGGACGACATACTATAGTATGTCGTTTTTTTTCAATTTTTCGTACGACATAGTATATAGTATGTCGTTTTTTTTCAATTTTTCGGACGACATACTATGGTATGTCGTTTTTTTTTTTTTTTCGTACGACATAGTATGTAGTATGTCGTTTTTTTCAATTTTTCGAACGACATTATAGTATGTCGTTTTTTTCAATTTTTCGGACGACATACTATAGTATGTCGTTTTTTTCGACCACATAGTATGTAGCTTTTTCTCAATATTTCGGACGACATACTTATTATGTCGTTTTTTTCAATTTTTTGGACGACATACTATAGTATGTCGTTTTTTCTCAATATTTCGACGACATACAATAGTATGTCGTTTTTTTCAAATTTTCGGACGACATATGTCGTTTTTTTCAATTTTCGACGACATACTATAGTATGTCATTTTTTTAAATTTTTGACCACATACTATAGTATGTCGTTTTTTTCAATTTTTCGGACGACATACTATGGTATGTCGTTTTTTTCAATTTTTCGTACGACATAGTATGTAGTATGTCGTTTTTTTCAATTTTTCGAA
Organism: Poeciliopsis prolifica; assembly: GCF_027474105.1. NCBI lineage: Eukaryota > Metazoa > Chordata > Actinopteri > Cyprinodontiformes > Poeciliidae > Poeciliopsis > Poeciliopsis prolifica. The sequence goes on along the minus strand of NW_026562617.1, from coordinate 93,075 downwards.
CGACATTATAGTATGTCATTTTTTTCAATTTTTCGGACGACATACTATAGTATGTCGTTTTTTTTCAATTTTTCGTACGACATAGTATATAGTATGTCGTTTTTTTCAATTTTTCGGACGACATACTATGGTATGTCGTTTTTTTCAATTTTTCGTACGACGTAGTATGTCGTTTTTTTCAATTTTTCGGACGACATACTATATAGTATGTCATTTTTTTCAATTTTTCGACCACATATTTAGTATGTCGTTTTTTTCGACCACATAGTATGTCGCTTTTTCTCAATATTTCGGACGACATACTTATTATGTCGTTTTTTTTCAATTTTTCGGACGACATACTATGGTATGTAGTTTTTTCTCAATTTTTCGACGACATACAATAGTATGTCGTTTTTTTAAATTTTTCATACGACATACTATAGTATGTCGTTTTTTTCAAATTTTCGGACGACATACTATAGTATGTCGTTTTTTTCAATTTTTCGTACGACATAGTATGTAGTATGTCGTTTTTTTCAATTTTTCGAACGACATTATAGTATGTCATTTTTTTCAATTTTTCGGACGACATACTATAGTATGTCGTTTTTTTCGACCACATAGTATGTAGCTTTTTCTCAATATTTCGGACGACATACTTATTATGTCGTTTTTTTCAATTTTTTGGACGACATACTATAGTATGTCGTTTTTTCTCAATATTTCGACGACATACTATAGTATGTCGTTTTTTTCAATTTTTCGGACGACATATCGTTTTTTTCTATTTTTTGACCACATACTATAGTATGTCGTTTTTTTCAATTTTTCGAACGACATACTATGGTATGTCGTTTTTTTCAATTTTTCGTACGACATAGTATATAGTATGTCGTTTTTTTCAATTTTTCGGACGACATACTATGGTATGTCGTTTTTTTCAATTTTTCGTACGACGTAGTATGTCGTTTTTTTAAATTTTTCGGACGACATACTATATAGTATGTCATTTTTTTCAATTTTTCGACCACATACTTAGTATGTCGTTTTTTTCGACCACATAGTATGTCGCTTTTTCTCAATATTTCGGACGACATACTTATTATGTCGTTTTTTTCAATTTTTCGGACGACATACTATGGTATGTAGTTTTTTCTCAATTTTTCGACGACATACAATAGTATGTCGTTTTTTTAAATTTTTCATACAACATACTATAGTATGTCGTTTTTTTCAATTTTTCGACGACATACTATGGTATGTCGTTTTTTTTAATTTTTCGTACGACATAGTATGTAGTGTTGACATAGAATTTTAAGTTAGCACAATACTGCACAGGATAGCTTTGACACATATAAAATATAACATAGAAAGTTAAAGTACACTCTAGGTTCATATAAATTTAGATGAAACTAAAAACAACGGCTCAATCTCTGAAACGCAGATAAATTCTTAAAAGGAGGATCAGACAGAAGAAACAGAAAACACAGGCCTAGACTCCTTGGATCTCTTGAGATAAGGAGCCTATATGCCAGGCAATTAACAAATTCCTGAGCATGGTTCAAAAGTTCACTAGTATCTTAAAACTTTTTATAAATAATTTTATCTATATTAGAATTAACTATATTTCTTTAAGCATGTTTTTAAATAGTTACTTATTAGATCCAAACTTATAGTCATTATTTAGCATTACATTGTGTGCAAGCTTGGTTAAAAATACAAACTACTTTCTTGTGGAAACATTTTGAGGCAGAGATAGCGCTGCAGCTGCAATCATATATCAAACTGGACAGCGGCTGATACGAGAAGGGTTTGCCGTATATCTGCTTTTGGGGCTCTTTAGCAGGAGGTAATAAAATTAACATTAAGACAGCCCACAAAGGAAAAGAACACACCTCCTAATGCATATATTTAAATGATGAGATTACGCATTCTATAAAATGATTTGGTTTACAGCAGAAGTTGGAATCTCGTTGTGCTGAGTGAGAGTTTTCCCGGAGGATGCATCTGTTAATCTTCTGTCTTTTTTACTCAGTTCTTTGTCTCTGTTCTGTAATGTCTTGGACTTTTGCTCTAGGTGAGAGGCTTATTGTAAAGTTCTTCTTGGATTGATTTTCTCTGGATAAAACTCTGAATATCTGAAGTCTGACGTCGTATGATTGCTCTTTTCTCTCTGCACACTTACACAGACACAGGAATTCGGGACTAAGAATTAATTAACGAGCTAAGATCAAGTTCTTCATCTTTTAATTCTTAACAGTAGTATGTCGTTTTTTTCAATTTTTCGTACGACATAGTATATAGTATGTCGTTTTTTTTCAATTTTTCGTACGACATAGTATGTAGTATGTCGTTTTTTTCAATTTTTCGAACGACATTATAGTATGTCATTTTTTTCAATTTTTCGGACGACATAGTATGTAGTATGTCGTTTTTTTCGACCACATAGTATGTCGCTTTTTCTCAATATTTCGGACGACATACTTATTATGTCGTTTTTCAATTTTTTGGACAACATACTATAGTATGTCGTTTTTTCTCAATATTTCGACGACATACAATAGTATGTCGTTTTTTTCAAATTTTCGGACGACATATGTGTTTTTTTCAATTTTTCGACGACATACTATGGTATGTCGTTTTTTTCAATTTTTCGTACGACATAGTATGTAGTATGTCGTTTTTTTCAATTTTTCGAACGACATTATAGTATGTCATTTTTTTCAATTTTTCGTACGACATAGTACGTAATATGTCGTTTCTTTCAATTTTTCGAACGACATTATAGTATGTCATTTTTTTCAATTTTTCGGACGACATACTATAGTATGTCGTTTTTTTCGACCACATAGTATGTAGCTTTTTCTCAATATTTCGGACGACATACTTATTATGTCGTTTTTTTCAATTTTTTGGACGACATACTATAGTATGTCGTTTTTTCTCAATATTTCGACGACATACAATAGTATGTCGTTTTTTTCAATTTTCGGACGACATATGTCATTTTTAAATTTTTTGACCACATACTATAGTATGTCGTTTTTTTCAATTTTTCGGACGACATACTATGGTATGTCGTTTTTTTCAATTTTTCGTACGACATAGTATATTGTATGTCGTTTTTTTCAATTTTTCGGACGACATACTATGGTATGTCGTTTTTTTCAATTTTTCGTACGACGTATGTCGTTTTTTTAAATTTTTCGGACGACATACTATATAGTATGTCATTTTTTCAATTTTTCGACCACATACTTAGTATGTCGTTTTTTTCGACCACATAGTATGTCGCTTTTTCTCAATATTTCGGACGACATACTTATTATGTCGTTTTTTTCAATTTTTCGGACGACATACTATGGTATGTAGTTTTTTCTCAATTTTTCGACGACATACAATAGTATGTCGTTTTTTTAAATTTTTCATACGACATACTATAGTATGTCGTTTTTTTCAATTTTTCGACGACATACTATGGTATGTCGTTTTTTTTAATTTTTCGTACGACATAGTATGTAGTGTTGACATAGAATTTTAAGTTAGCACAATACTGCACAGGATAGCTTTGACACATATAAAATATAACATAGAAAGTTAAAGTACACTCTAGGTTCATATAAATTTAGATGAAACTAAAAACAACGGCTCAATCTCTGAAACGCAGATAAATTCTTAAAAGGAGGATCAGACAGAAGAAACAGAAAACACAGGCCTAGACTCCTTGGATCTCTTGAGATAAGGAGCCTATATGCCAGGCAATTAACAAATTCCTGAGCATGGTTCAAAAGTTCACTAGGATCTTAAAACTTTTTATAAATAATTTTATCTATATTAGAATTAACTATATTTCTTTAAGCATGTTTTTAAATAGTTACTTATTAGATCCAAACTTATAGTCATTATTTAGCATTACATTGTAGCTTGTGTGCAAGCTTGATACAAACTACTTGTGGATAGCGCTGCAGCTGCAATCATATATCAAACTGGACAGCGGCTGATACGAGAAGGGTTTGCCGTATATCTGCTTTTGGGGCTCTTTAGCAGGAGGTAATAAAATTAACATTAAGACAGCCCACACAAAGGAAAAGAACACACCTCCTAATGCATATATTTAAATGATGAGATTACGCATTCTATAAAATGATTTGGTTTACAGCAGAAGTTGGAATCTCGTTGTGCTGAGTGAGAGTTTTCCCGGAGGATGCATCTTCTGTTAATCTTCTGTCTTTTTTACTCAGTTCTTTGTCTCTGTTCTGTAATGTCTTGGACTTTTGCTCTAGGTGAGAGGCTTATTGTAAAGTTCTTCTTGGATTGATTTTCTCTGGATAAAACTCTGAATATCTGAAGTCTGACGTCGTATGATTGCTCTTTTCTCTCTGCACACTTACACAGACACAGGAATTCGGGACTAAGAATTAATTAACGAGCTAAGATCAAGTTCTTCATCTTTTAATTCTTAACAGTAGTATGTCGTTTTTTTCAATTTTTCGTACGACATAGTATATAGTATGTCGTTTTTTTCAATTTTTCGTACGACATAGTATGTAGTATGTCGTTTTTTTCAATTTTTCGAACGACATTATAGTATGTCGTTTTTTTCAATTTTTCGGACGACATAGTATGTAGTATGTCGTTTTTTCGACCACATAGTATGTCGCTTTTTCTCAATATTTCGGACGACATACTTATTATGTCGTTTTTTTCAATTTTTTGGACAACATACTATAGTATGTCGTTTTTTCTCAATATTTCGACGACATACAATAGTATGTCGTTTTTTTCAAATTTTCGGACGACATATGTCGTTTTTTTCAATTTTCGACGACATACTATGGTATGTCGTTTTTTTCAATTTTTCGTACGACATAGTATAGTATGTCGTTTTTTCAATTTTTCGAACGACATTATAGTATGTCATTTTTTCAATTTTTCGGACGACATACTATGTATGTCGTTTTTTTTCAATTTTTCGACGACATACTATAGTATGTCATTTTTTAAATTTTTGACCACATACTATAGTATGTCGTTTTTTTCAATTTTTCGTACGACATAGTATGTAGTATGTCGTTTTTTCAATTTTCGAACGACATACTATAGTATGTCGTTTTTTTCAATTTTTCGCACGACATAGTATATAGTATGTCGTTTTTTTCAATTTTTCGGACGACATACTATGGTATGTCGTTTTTTTCAATTTTTCCGACGACATAGTATGTAGTATGTCGTTTTTTTAAATTTTCGGACGACATACTATATAGTATGTCATTTTTTTCAATTTTCGACCACATACTAGTATGTCGTTTTTTCGACACATAGTATGTCGTTTTTTTCAATATTTCGGACGACTACTTATTATGTCGTTTTTTTCAATTTTTCGGACATACTATAGTATGTCGTTTTTCTCAATATTTCGACGACATACAATAGTATGTTTTTTTTAAATTTTCATACGACATACTATAGTATGTCGTTTTTTCAAATTTTCGGACGACATGTTTTTTTTCAATTTTTCGGACGACATACTATAGTATGTCGTTTTTTTCAATTTTTCGACGACATAGTATAGTATGTCGTTTTTTTCAATTTTTCGACGACATATAGTATGTCGTTTTTTTCAATTTTTCGGACGACATACTATAGTATGTCGTTTTTTTCAATTTTTCGATGACATATAGTATGTCGTTTTTTTCAATTTTTCGGACGACATACTATGGTATGTCGTTTTTTTCAATTTTTCGTACGACATAGTACGTGTATGTCTTTTTTTCAATTTTTCAAACGACATTATAGTATGTCGTTTTTTTCAATTTTTCGGACGACATACTATAGTATGTCGTTTTTTTCAATTTTCGTACGACATAGTATATGTATGTCGTTTTTTTCAATTTTCGACGACATATATAGTATGTCGTTTTTTTCAATTTTCGACGACATAGTATAGTATGTCGTTTTTTTCAATTTTCGAACGACATATAGTATGTCGTTTTTTTCAATTTTTCGGACGACATACTATAGTATGTCATTTTTTTCAATTTTTCGACCACATACTTAGTATGTCTTTTTTTCAATTTTTCGGACGACTATAGTATGTTGTTTTTTTTTACAGTATGTTCTACATACTATAGTATGTCGTTTTTTTAAATTTTTCGAACGACATAGTATAGTATGTTGTTTTTTTCAATATTTCGGACATAGTATACTATATACGACATAGTATATAGTATGTCGTTTTTTTCAATTTTTCGGACGACGTCGTTTTTTCTCAATATTTCGGACGACAATGTATAGTATGTTGTTTTTTTCAATTTTTGACGACAGTATAACATGTCGTTTTTTTCCATTTTTCGACGACATAGTATAGTATGTCATTTGTTTCAATATTTCGGACGACAAACTATAGTATGTCGTTTTTTTCAATTTTTTGGACGACATGTCGTTTTTTCTCAATATTTCGGACGACATAGTATAGTATGTCGTTTTTTTCAATTTTTCGACGACATATCGTTTTTTTCTATTTTTTGACCACATACTATTTATAGTATGTCGTTTTTTTAAATTTTTCGTACGACATAGTATATAGTATGTCGTTTTTTTCAATTTTTCGACGACATACTATAGTATGTCTTTTTTTTCAATTTTTCGACCACATACTATAGTATGTCGTTTTTTTTCAATTTTTCGTACGACATAGTATAGTATGTCGTTTTTTTCAATTTTTCGGACGACATCCTATATATAGTATGTCGTTTTTTCTCAATATTTCAATGACATACTTAGTATGTCGTTTTTTTCAATTTTTCGAACGACATAGTATAGTATGTCTTTTTTTTCAATTTTTGCGGACGACATACTATATAGTATGTCATTTTTTTCAATTTTTCGACCACATACTTAGTATGTCGTTTTTTTCAATTTTTTGACGACATAGTATAGTATGTCGTTTTTTTCAATATTTCGGACGACATAGTATAGTATGTCGTTTTTTTCAATTTTTTGGACGACATGTCGTTTTTTCTCAATATTTCGGACGACATAGTATGTCGTTTTTTTAATTTTTCGACGACATAGTATAATATGTCGTTTTTTTCCATTTTTCGAACGACAGTATAGTATGTCATTTTTTTCAATTTTTTCGACCACATACTATAGTATGTCGTTTTTTTCAATTTTTCGGACGACATACTATAGTATGTCGTTTTTTTCAATTTTTCGGACGACATACTATGGTATGTCGTTTTTTTCAATTTTTCGAACGACAGTATAGAATGTCAATTTTTTCAATTTTTCGGACATGTCGTTTTTTTCTATTTTTTGACCACATACTATATATAGTATGTCGTTTTTTTAAATTTTTCGTACGACATAGTATATAGTATGTCGTTTTTTTCAATTTTTCGAACAACATAGTATAGTATGTCGTTTTTTTCAATTTTTCGGACGACATACTATAGTATGTCGTTTTTTTTCAATTTTTCGTACGACATAGTATATAGTATGTCGTTTTTTTCAATTTTTCGAACGACATAGTATAGTATGTCATTTTTTTCAATATTTCGGACGACATACTATAGTATGTCGTTTTTTCTCAATATTTCGACGACATACTTAGTATGTCGTTTTTTCTCAATATTTCGGACGACATACTATAGTATGTCGTTTTTTTCAATTTTTCGACTACAAACTATAGTGTCATTTTTTTCAATTTTTCGACCACAGACTATAGTATGTCGTTTTTTCTCAATATTTTGCACGACATAGTCGTCCGAAATACATACTATAGTATGTCGTTTTTTCTCAATATTTCGACGACATACTATAGTATGTTGTTTTTTTCAATATTTCGGACATAGTATACTATATACGACATAGTATATAGTATGTCGTTTTTTTCAATTTTTCGGACGACGTCGTTTTTTCTCAAAATTTCGGACGACATAGTATAATGTCGTTTTTTTCAATTTTTCGACGACATAGTATAACATGTCGTTTTTTTCCATTTTTCGAACGACATAGTATAGTATGTCATTTTTTCAATTTTTCGGACGACTTCGTCGTTTTTTTCTCAACATTTCGGACAACATACTATAGTATGTCGTTTTTTTCAATTTTTTGACGACAAACTATAGTATGTCATTTTTTTCAATTTTTCGACCACAGACTATAGTATGTCGTTTTTTCTCAATATTTAGCACGACATAGTCGTCCGAAATACATACTATATGTCGTTTTTTCTCAATATTTCGACGACATACTATAGTATGTCGTTTTTTTCAATATTTCGGACATAGTATACTATATACGACATAGTATATAGTATGTCGTTTTTTTCAATTTTTCGGACGACATGTCGTTTTTTCTCAATATTTCGGACGACATAGTATAGTATGTCATTTTTTTCAATATTTCGGACGACATACTATAGTATGTCGTTTTTTTAAATTTTTCGGACGACATGTCGTTTTTTTCTTTTTTGACCACATACTATATATAGTATGTCGTTTTTTTAAATTTTTCGTACAACATAGTATATAGTATGTCGTTTTTTTCAATTTTTCGACGACATAGTATAGTATGTCGTTTTTTTCAATATTTCGGACGACATAGTATAGTATGTCGTTTTTTTCAATTTTTCGACGATAGTATGTCATTTTTTTCAATTTTTCGACCACATACTATAGTATGTCGTTTTTTTCAATTTTTCGGACGACATACTATGGTATGTCGTTTTTTTTCAATTTTTCGTACGACATAGTATGTTGTATGTCGTTTTTTTCAATTTTTCAAACGACAGTATAGTATGTCGTTTTTTTCAATTTTTCGGACGACATACTATAGTATGTCGTTTTTTTCAATTTTTCGTACGACATAGTATGTTGTATGTCGTTTTTTTCAATTTTTCGGACGACATAGTATAGTATGTCGTTTTTTCTCAATATTTCGATGACATACTTAGTATGTCGTTTTTTTTCAATTTTTCGAACGACATAGTATAGTATGTCTTTTTTTTTCAATTTTTCGGACGACATACTATATAGTATGTTATTTTTTTCTATTTTTCGACCACATACTTAGTATGTCTTTTTTTTCAATTTTTCGGACGACATACTATATAGTATGTCATTTTTTCAATTTTTCGACCACATACTTAGTATGTCGTTTTTTTCAATATTTCGGACGACATAGTATAGTATGTCGTTTTTTTCAATTTTTTGGACGACATGTCGTTTTTTCTCAATATTTCGGACGACATAGTATAGTATGTCGTTTTTTTTAATTTTTCGACGACATAGTATAATATGTCGTTTTTTTCCATTTTTCGAACGACATAGTATAGTATGTCATTTTTTTCAATTTTTCGGACGACATATCGTTTTTTTCTATTTTTGACCACCTACTATATATAGTATGTCGTTTTTTTAAATTTTTCGTACGACATAGTATATAGTATGTCATTTTTTTCAATTTTTCGACCACATACTATAGTATGTCGTTTTTTTCAATTTTTCGGACGACATACTATGGTATGTCGTTTTTTTCAATTTTTCGTACGACATAGTATGTTGTATGTCGTTTTTTTCAATTTTTCGAACGACAGTATAGAATGTCATTTTTTTCAATTTTTCGACCACATACTATAGTATGTCGTTTTTTTCAATTTTTCGGACGAAATACTATAGTATGTCGTTTTTTTCAATTTTTCGTACGACATAGTATATAGTATGTCGTTTTTTTCAATTTTTCGAACGACATAGTATAGTATGTCGTTTTTTCTCAATATTTCGACGACATACTTAGTATGTCGTTTTTTTCAATTTTTCGAACGACATAGTATAGTATGTCTTTTTTTTCAATTTTTCGGACGACATACTATATAGTATGTTATTTTTTTCAATTTTTCGACCACATACTTAGTATGTCGTTTTTTTTCAATATTTCGGACGACATAGTGTAGTATGTCGTTTTTTTCAATTTTGGACGACATGTCGCTTTTTCTCAATATTTCGGACGATAGTATAGTATGTCGTTTTTTTTAATTTTTCGACGACATAGTATAATATGTCGTTTTTTTCCATTTTCGAACGACATAGTATAGTATGTCATTTTTTTCAATTTTTCGGACGACATATCGTTTTTTTCTATTTTTTGACCACCTACTATATATAGTATGTCGTTTTTTTAAATTTTTCGTACGACATAGTATATAGTATGTCGTTTTTTTCAATTTTCGGACGACATACTATGGTATGTCGTTTTTTTCAATTTTTCGTACGACATAGTATGTTGTATGTCGTTTTTTTCAATTTTTCGAACGACAGTATAGAATGTCGTTTTTTTCAATTTTTCGGACGAAATACTATAGTATCGTTTTTTTCAATTTTTCGTACGACATAGTATATAGTATGTCGTTTTTTTCAATTTTTCGAACGACATAGTATAGTATGTCTTTTTTTTCAATTTTTCGGACGACATACTATATAGTATGTCATTTTTTTCAATTTTTCGACCACATACTTAGTATGTCGTTTTTTTCAATTTTTCGGACGACTTACTATAGTATGTCGTTTTTTCTCAATATTTCGGACGACATACTATAGTATGTCGTTTTTTTCAATTTTTCGGACGACGTCGTTTTTTCTCAAAATTTCGGACGACATAGTATAGTATGTCATTTTTTCAATTTTTCGGACGACGTCGTTTTTTCTCAAAATTTCGGACGACATAGTATGGTATGTCATTTTTTCAATTTTTCGGACGACTTCGTCGTTTTTTCTCAACATTTCGGACAACATACTATAGTATGTCGTTTTTTTCAATTTTTTGACGACAAACTATAGTATGTCATTTTTTTCAATTTTTCGACCACAGACTGTAGTATGTCGTTTTTTCTCAATATTTAGCACGACATAGTCGTCCGAAATACATACTATATGTCATTTTTTCTCAATATTTCGACGACATACTATAGTATGTCGTTTTTTTCAATATTTCGGACATAGTATACTATATACGACATAGTATATAGTATGTCGTTTTTTTCAATTTTTCGGACGACATGTCGTTTTTTCTCAATATTTCGGACGACATAGTATAGTATGTCGTTTTTTTCAATTTTTTGACGACATAGTATAACATGTCGTTTTTTTCCATTTTTCGAACGACATAGTATAGTATGTCATTTTTTCAATATTTCGGACGACATACTATAGTATGTCGTTTTTTCTCAATATTTCGGACGACATACTATAGTATGTCGTTTTTTTCAATTTTTCGACGACAAACTATAGTATGTCGTTTTTTTCAATTTTTCGACGACAAACTATAGTAAGTCATTTTTTTCAATTTTCGACCACAGACTATAGTATGTCGTTTTTTCTCAATATTTTGCACGACATAGTCGTCCGAAATACATACTATAGTATGTCGTTTTTTTCAATTTTTCGGACGACGTCGTTTTTTCTCAAAATTTCGGACGACATAGTATGGTATGTCATTTTTTCAATTTTTCGGACGACTTCGTCGTTTTTTCTCAACATTTCGGACAACATACTATAGTATGTCATTTTTTTCAATTTTTTGACGACAAACTATAGTATGTCATTTTTTTCAATTTTTCGACCACAGACTATAGTATGTCGTTTTTTCTCAATATTTAGCACGACATAGTCGTCCGAAATACATACTATATGTCGTTTTTTCTCAATATTTCGACGACATACTATAGTATGTCGTTTTTTTCAATATTTCGGACATAGTATACTATATACGACATAGTATATAGTATGTCGTTTTTTTCAATTTTTCGGACGACATGTCGTTTTTTCTCAATATTTCGGACGACATAGTATAGTATGTCGTTTTTTTCAATTTTTTTACGACATAGTATAACGTCGTTTTTTTCCATTTTTCGAACGAAATAGTATAGTATGTCATTTTTTTCAATATTTCGGACGACATACTATAGTATGTCGTTTTTTCTCAATATTTCGGACGACATACTATAGTATGTCGTTTTTTTCAATTTTTCGACGACAAACTATAGTATGTCGTTTTTTTCAATTTTTCGACGACAAACTATAGTAAGTCATTTTTTTCAATTTTTCGACCACAGACTATAGTATGTCGTTTTTTCTCAATATTTTGCACGACATAGTCGTCCGAAATACATACTATAGTATGTCGTTTTTTTCAATTTTTCGGACGACGTTTTTTTCTCAATATTTCGAACGACATAGTATAGTATGTCGTTTTTTTCAATTTTTCGAAGACATAGTTTATAGTATGTCGTTTTTTCAATTTTTCGTACGACATAGTTTATAGTATGTCGTTTTTTTCAATTTTCGACGACATAGTATAGTATGTCGTTTTTTTCAATATTTCGGACGACATACTATAGTATGTCGTTTTTTTAAATTTTTCGGACGACATGTCGTTTTTTTCTATTTTTTGACCACATACTATATATAGTATGTCGTTTTTTTAAATTTTTCGTACGACATAGTATATAGTATGTCGTTTTTTCTCAATATTTCGATGACATACTTAGTATGTCGTTTTTTTTCAATTTTTCGAACGACATAGTATAGTATGTCATTTTTTTCAATTTTTCGACCACATACTTAGTATGTCGTTTTTTTCAATTTTTTGACGACATAGTATAGTATGTCTTTTTTTTCAATTTTTCGGACGACATACTATATAGTATGTTATTTTTTTCAATTTTTCGACCACATACTTAGTATGTCGTTTTTTTTAATTTTTCGACGACATAGTATAATATGTCGTTTTTTTCCATTTTTCGAACGACATAGTATAGTATGTCATTTTTTTCAATTTTTCGGACGACATATCGTTTTTTTCTATTTTTTGACCACATACTATATATAGTATGTCGTTTTTTTCAATTTTTCGGACGACATACTATGGTATGTCGTTTTTTTCAATTTTTCGTACGACATAGTATGTTGTATGTCGTTTTTTTCAATTTTTCGAACGACAGTATAGTATGTCATTTTTTTCAATTTTTCGACCACATACTATATAGTATGTCGTTTTTTTCAATTTTTCGGACGACATAATATAGTATGTCGTTTTTTTCAATTTTTCGTACGACATAGTATATAGTATGTCGTTTTTTTCAATTTTTCGAACGACATAGTATAGTATGTCGCTTTTTCTCAATATTTCGGACGACATACTATAGTATGTCGTTTTTCTCAATATTTCGACGACATACTTAGTATGTCGTGCTTTTCAATTTTTCGAACGACATAGTATAGTATGTCTTTTTTTCAATATTTCGGACGACATACTATATAGTATGTCATTTTTTTCAATTTTTCGACCACATACTATAGTATGTCGTTTTTTCTCAATATTTCGGACGACATACTATAGTATGTCGTTTTTTTCAATTTTTGGACGACATGTCGTTTTTTCTCAATATTTCGGACGACATAGTATAGTATGTCGTTTTTTTTAATTTTTCGACGACATAGTATAATATGTCGTTTTTTTCCATTTTTCGAACGACATAGTATAGTATGTCATTTTTTTCAATTTTTCGGACGACATATTTTTTTTCTATTTTTTGACCACCTACTATATATAGTATGTCGTTTTTTTAAATTTTTCGTACGACATAGTATATAGTATGTCGTTTTTTTCAATTTTTCGGACGACATACTATGGTATGTCGTTTTTTTCAATTTTTCGTACGACATAGTATGTTGTATGTCGTTTTTTTCAATTTTTCGAACGACAGTATAGAATGTCATTTTTTTCAATTTTTCGACCACATACTATAGTATGTCGTTTTTTTCAATTTTTCGGACGAAATACTATAGTATGTCGTTTTTTTCAATTTTTCGTACGACATAGTATATAGTATGTCGTTTTTTTCAATTTTTCGAACGACATAGTATAGTATGTCGTTTTTTTCAATTTTTCGGACGACATACTATAGTATGTCGTTTTTTCTCAATATTTCGACGACATACTTAGTATGTCGTTTTTTTCAATTTTTCGAACGACATAGTATAGTATGTCTTTTTTTTCAATTTTTCGGATGACATACTATATAGTATGTCATTTTTTTCAATTTTTCGACCACATACTTAGTATGTCGTTTTTTTCAATTTTTCGGACGACTTACTATAGTATGTCGTTTTTTCTCAATATTTCGGACGACATACTATAGTATGTCGTTTTTTTCAATTTTTCGACGACATAGTATACTATATACGACATAGTATATAGTATGTCGTTTTTTTCAATTTTTCGGACGACATGTCGTTTTTTCTCAAAATTTCGGACGACATAGTATAGTATGTCATTTTTTCAATTTTTCGGACGACTTCGTCGTTTTTTCTCAACATTTCGGACAACATACTATAGTATGTCATTTTTTTCAATTTTTTGACGACAAACTATAGTATGTCATTTTTTTCAATTTTTCGACCACAGACTGTAGTATGAATTTTTTTCTCAATATTTAGCACGACATAGTCGTCCGAAATACATACTATATGTCGTTTTTTCTCAATATTTCGACGACATACTATAGTATGTCGTTTTTTTCAATATTTCGGACATAGTATACTATATACGACATAGTATATAGTATGTCGTTTTTTTCAATTTTTCGGACGACATGTCGTTTTTTCTCAATATTCGGACGACATAGTATAGTATGTCGTTTTTTTCAATTTTTTGACGACATAGTATAACATGTCGTTTTTTTCCATTTTTCGAACGACATAGTATAGTATGACATTTTTTTCAATATTTCGGACGACATACTATAGTATGTCGTTTTTTCTCAATATTTCGGACGACATACTATAGTATGTCGTTTTTTTCAATTTTTCGACGACATACTATAGTATGTCGTTTTTCTCAATATTTCGGACGACATACTATAGTATGTTGTTTTTTCTCAATATTTCGGACGACATACTATAGTATGTCGTTTTTTCAATATTTCGGACATAGTATACTATATACGACATAGTATATAGTATGTCGTTTTTTTCAATTTTTCGGACGACATGTCGTTTTTTCTCAATATTTCGGACGACATTGTATAGTATGTTGTTTTTTTCAATTTTTTGACGACGTAGTATAACATGTCGTTTTTTTCCATTTTTCGAACGACATAGTATAGTATGTCATTTTTTTCAATATTTCGGACGACATACTATAGTATGTCGTTTTTTCTCAATTTTTCGACGACAAACTATAGTATGTCGTTTTTTTCAATATTTCGTACGACATAGTATAGTATGTCGTTTTTTTCAATATTTCGGACGACATGTCGTTTTTTTCTATTTTTTGACCACATATATATAGTATGTCGTTTTTTTAAATTTTTCGTAGGACATAGTATATAGTATGTCGTTTTTTTTTTGAATTTTTCGACGACATAGTATAGTATGTCCTTTTTTTCAATATTTCGGACGACATAGTATAGTATGTCGTTTTTTTCAATTTTTCGGACATGTCGTTTTTTCTCTATATTTCGGACGACATAGTACAGTATGTCGTTTTTTTCAATTTTTCGACGACATAGTATAATATGTCATTTTTTTCAATTTTTCGGACGACTATAGTATGTTGTTTTTTCTCAAAAACAACATACTATAGTATGTCGTCCGAAATATTGAGAAAAAACGACATACTATAGTATGTCGTTTTTTTCAATATTTCGGACATAGTATACTATATACGACATAGTATATAGTATGTCGTTTTTTTCAATTTTTCGGACGACATGTCGTTTTTTCTCAATATTTTGGACGACATTGTATAGTATGTTGTTTTTTCAATTTTTTGACGACATAGTATAACATGTCGTTTTTTTCCATTTTTCGAACGACATAGTATAGTATGTCATTTTTTTCAATATTTCGGACGACATACTATAGTATGTCGTTTTTTCTCAATATTTTGCACGACATAGTCGTCCGAAATACATACTATAGTATGTCGTTTTTTTCAATTTTTCGGACGACGTCGTTTTTTTCTCAATATTTCGAACGACATAGTATAGTATGTCGTTTTTTTCAATTTTTCGACGACATAGTTTATAGTATGTCGTTTTTTTCAATTTTTCGTACGACATAGTTTATAGTATGTCGTTTTTTTCAATTTTTCGACGACATACTATACTATGTCGTTTTTTTTAAATTTTTCGGACGACGCCGTTTTTTCTCAATATTTCGAACGACATAGTATAGTATGTCTTTTTTCAATTTATCGACGACATAGTTTATAGTATGTCGTTTTTTTCAATTTTTCGACGACATAGTATAGTATGTTGTTTTTTTCAATATTTCGGACGACATACTATAGTATGTAGTTTTTTTAAATTTTTCGGACGACATGTCGTTTTTTTCTATTTTTTGACCACATACTATATATAGTATGTCGTTTTTTTAAATTTTTCGTAGGACATAGTATATAGTATGTCGTTTTTTTCAATTTTTCGACGACATAGTATAGTATGTCGTTTTTTTCAATATTTCGGACGACATAGTATAGTATGTCGTTTTTTTCAATTTTTCGGACATGTCGTTTTTTCTCAATATTTCGGACGACATAGTACAGTATGTCGTTTTTTTCAATTTTTCGACGACATAGTATAATATGTCATTTTTTTCAATTTTTCGGACGACTATAGTATGTTGTTTTTTCTCAAAAACAACATACTATAGTATGTCGTCGAAATATTGAGAAAAAACGACATACTATAGTATGTTGTTTTTTTCAATATTTCGGACATAGTATACTATATACGACATAGTATATAGTATGTCGTTTTTTTCAATTTTTCGGACGACGTCGTTTTTTCTCAATATTTCGGACGACATTGTATAGTATGTTGTTTTTTTCAATTTTTGACGACATAGTATAACATGTCGTTTTTTTCCATTTTTCGAACGACATAGTATAGTATGTCATTTTTTTCAATATTTCGGACGACATAGTATAGTATGTCGTTTTTTTCAATTTTTCGACGACATAGTATAATATGTCGTTTTTTTCCATTTTTCGAACGACAGTATAGTATGTCATTTTTTCAATTTTTCGGACGACTTCGTCGTTTTTTCTCAACATTTCGGACAACATACTATAGTATGTCGTTTTTTTCAATTTTTTGACGACAAACTATAGTATGTCATTTTTTTCAATTTTTCGACCACAGACTATAGTATGTCGTTTTTTCTCAATATTTAGCACGACATAGTCGTCCGAAATACATACTATATGTCGTTTTTTCTCAATATTTCGACGACATACTATAGTATGTCGTTTTTTTCAATATTTCGGACATAGTATACTATATACGACATAGTATATAGTATGTCGTTTTTTTCAATTTTTCGGACGACATGTCGTTTTTTCTCAATATTTCGGACGACATAGTAATTGAAACACTATATATAGTGTTTCAATTTTTTGACGACAGTATAACATGTCGTTTTTTCCATTTTTCGAACGACATAGTATAGTATGTCGTTTTTTTCAATATTTCGGACGACATACTATAGTATGTCGTTTTTTTCAATTTTTCGACGACAAACTATAGTATGTCGTTTTTTTCAATTTTTCGACGACAAACTATAGTATGTCATTTTTTTCAATTTTTCGACCACAGACTATAGTATGTCGTTTTTTCTCAATATTTTGCACGACATAGTCGTCCGAAATACATACTATAGTATGTCGTTTTTTTCAATTTTCGGACGACGTCATTTTTTTTTTAATATTTCGAACGACATAGTATAGTATGTCGTTTTTTTCAATTTTTCGACGACATAGTTTATAGTATGTCGTTTTTTTCAATTTTTCGTACGACATAGTTTATAGTATGTCGTTTTTTTCAATTTTTCGACGACATATTATAGTATGTCGTTTTTTTCAATATTTCGGACGACATACTATAGTATGTCGTTTTTTTAAATTTTTCGGACGACATGTCGTTTTTTTATATTTTTTGACCACATACTATATATAGTATGTCGTTTTTTTAAATTTTTCGTACGACATAGTATATAGTATGTCGTTTTTTTCAATTTTTCGACGACATAGTATAGTATGTCGTTTTTTTCAATATTTCGGACGACATAGTATAGTATGTCGTTTTTTTCAATTTTTCGGACATGTCGTTTTTTCTCAATATTTCGGACGACATAGTACAGTATGTCGTTTTTTTCAATTTTTCGACGACATAGTATAGTATGTCATTTTTTTCAATTTTTCGGACGACATGTCGTTTTTTCTCAATATTTCGGACGAC
Source organism: Poeciliopsis prolifica (assembly GCF_027474105.1). Taxonomy (NCBI): domain Eukaryota; kingdom Metazoa; phylum Chordata; class Actinopteri; order Cyprinodontiformes; family Poeciliidae; genus Poeciliopsis; species Poeciliopsis prolifica. The sequence continues at coordinate 74,789 of NW_026562617.1, read as the reverse complement.
ATTGTATAGTATGTTGTTTTTTTCAATTTTTTGACGACATAGTATAACATGTCGTTTTTTCCATTTTTCGAACGACATAGTATAGTATGTCATTTTTTTCAATATTTCGGACGACATACTATAGTATGTCGTTTTTTTCAATTTTTCGACGACAAACTATAGTATGTCATTTTTTTCAATTTTTCGACCACAGACTATAGTATGTCGTCTTTTCTCAATATTTTGCACGACATAGTCGATCGAAATACATAGTATAGTATGTCGTTTTTTTCAATTTTTCGGACGACGTCGTTTTTTTCTCAATATTTCGAACGACATAGTATAGTATGTCGTTTTTTTCAATTTTTCGACGACATAGTTTATAGTATGTCGTTTTTTTCAATTTTTCGTACGACATAGTTTATAGTATGTCGTTTTTTTCAATATTTCGGACGACATACTATAGTATGTCGTTTTTTTAAATTTTTCGGACGACATGTCGTTTTTTTCTATTTTTTGACCACATACTATATATAGTATGTCGTTTTTTTCAATTTTTCGACGACATAGTATAGTATGTCGTTTTTTTCCATTTTTCGAACGACATAGTATAGTATGTCATTTTTTTCAATATTTCGGACGACATACTATAGTATGTCGTTTTTTCTCAATATTTCGGACGACATACTATAGTATGTCGTTTTTTTCAATTTTTCGACGACAAACTATAGTATGTCGTTTTTTTCAATTTTTCGACGACAAACTATAGTATGTCATTTTTTTCAATTTTTCGACCACAGACTATAGTATGTCATTTTTTCAATATTTTGCACGACATAGTCGTCCGAAATACATACTATGGTATGTCGTTTTTTTCAATTTTTCGGACATGTCGTTTTTTTTCAATATTTCGGACGACATAGTATAGTATGTCGTTTTTTTCAATTTTTCGACGACATAGTATAATATGTCGTTTTTTTCCATTTTTCGAACGACATAGTAGTATGTCGTTTTTTCTCAATATTTCGGACGACATACTATAGTATGTCGTTTTTTTCAATTTTTCGACGACAAACTATAGTATGTCGTTTTTTTCAATTTTTCGACGACAAACTATAGTATGTCATTTTTTTCAATTTTTCGACCACAGACTATAGTATGTCGTTTTTTCTCAATATTTTGCATGACATAGTCGTCCGAAATACATACTATGGTATGTCGTTTTTTTCAATTTTTCGGACGACGTCATTTTTTTCTCAATATTTCGGACGACATAGTATAGTATGTCGTTTTTTTCAATTTTTCGACGACAGTTTATAGTATGTCGTTTTTTTCAATTTTTCGTACGACATAGTTTATAGTATGTCGTTTTTTCAATTTTTCGACGACATATTATAGTATGTCGTTTTTTTCAATATTTCGGACGATATACTATAGTATGTCGTTTTTTTAAATTTTTCGGACGACATGTCGTTTTTTTATATTTTTTGACCACATACTATATATAGTATGTCGTTTTTTTAAATTTTTCGTACGACATAGTATATAGTATGTCGTTTTTTTCAATTTTTCGACGACATAGTATAGTATGTCGTTTTTTTCAATATTTCGGACGACATAGTATAGTATGTCGTTTTTTTCAATTTTTCGGACATGTCGTTTTTTCTCAATATTTCGGACGACATAGTACAGTATGTCGTTTTTTTCAATTTTTCGACGACAGTATAATATGTCATTTTTTCAATTTTTCGGACGACGTCGTTTTTTTCTCAATATTTCGAACGACATAGTATAGTATGTCGTTTTTTTCAATTTTTCGACGACATAGTTTATAGTATGTCGTTTTTTCTCAATATTTCGTACGACATAGTATATAGTATGTCGTTTTTTTCAATTTTTCGACGACATACTATAGTATGTCGTTTTTTTAAATTTTTCGGACGACATATCGTTTTTTTTTATTTTTTCATCACATACTATATATAGTATGTCGTTTTTTTTAATTTTTCGACGACATAGTATAGTATGTCGTTTTTTTCAATATTTCGGACGACATAGTATAGTATGTCGTTTTTTTCAATTTTTCGGACATGTCGTTTTTTCTCAATATTTCGGACGACATTGTATAGTATGTTGTTTTTTTCAATTTTTCGACAACATAGTATAATATGTCATTTTTTTAAATTTTTCGGACGACATGTCGTTTTTTCTCAATATTTCGGACGACATTGTATAGTATGTTGTTTTTTTCAATTTTTTGACGACATAGTACCGTCGTTTTTTCCATTTTTCGAACGACATAGTATAGTATGTCATTTTTCAATATTTCGGACGACATACTATAGTATGTCGTTTTTTCTCAATATTTCGGACGACATACTATAGTATGTCGTTTTTTTCAATTTTTTGACGACATAGTATAACATGTCGTTTTTTTCCATTTTTCGAACGACATAGTATAGTATGTCATTTTTTTCAATATTTCGGACGACATAGTATAGTATGTCGTTTTTTTCAATTTTTCGACGACATAGTTTATAGTATGTCGTTTTTTTCAATTTTTCGTACGACATAGTTTATAGTATGTCGTTTTTTTCAATTTTTCGACGACATAGTATAGTATGTCGTTTTTTTCAATATTTCGGACGACATACTATAGTATGTCGTTTTTTTAAATTTTTCGGACGACATGTCGTTTTTTTCTATTTTTGACCACATACTATATATAGTATGTCGTTTTTTTCAATTTTTCGACGACATAGTATAGTATGTCGTTTTTTTCAATATTTCGGACGACATAGTATAGTATGTCGTTTTTTTCAATTTTTCGGACATGTCGTTTTTTCTCAATATTTCGGACGACATTGTATAGTATGTTGTTTTTTTCAATTTTTCGACAACATAGTATAATATGTCATTTTTTTAAATTTTTCGGACGACATGTCGTTTTTTCTCAACATTTCGGACGACATTGTATAGTATGTTGTTTTTTCAATTTTTTGACGACATAGTATACCGTCGTTTTTTCCATTTTTCGAACGACATAGTATAGTATGTCATTTTTTTCAATATTTCGGACGACATACTATAGTATGTCGTTTTTTCTCAATATTTCGGACGACATACTATAGTATGTCGTTTTTTTTAATTTTTTGACGACATAGTATAACATGTCGTTTTTTTCCATTTTCGAACGACATAGTATAGTATGTCATTTTTTTCAATATTTCGGACGACATAGTATAGTATGTCGTTTTTTTCAATTTTTCGACGACATAGTATAATATGTCGTTTTTTTCCATTTTTCGAACGACAGTATAGTATGTCATTTTTTTCAATTTTTCGGACGACTTCGTCGTTTTTTCTCAACATTTCGGACAACATACTATAGTGTCGTTTTTTTCAATTTTTTGACGACAAACTATAGTATGTCATTTTTTTCAATTTTTCGACACAGACTATAGTATGTCGTTTTTTCTCAATATTTAGCACGACATAGTCGTCCGAAATACATACTATATGTCGTTTTTTCTCAATATTTCGACGACATACTATAATATGTCTTTTTTTTCAATATTTCGGACATAGTATACTATACGACATAGTATATAGTATGTCGTTTTTTTCAATTTTTCGGACGACATGTCGTTTTTTCTCAATATTTCGGACGACATAGTAATTGAAACACTATATATAGTGTTTCAATTTTTTGACGACAGTATAACATGTCGTTTTTTTCCATTTTTCGAACGACATAGTATAGTATGTCGTTTTTTCTCAATATTTCGGACGACATACTATAGTATGTCGTTTTTTTCAATTTTTCGACGACAAACTATAGTATGTCGTTTTTTTCAATTTTTCGACGACAAACTATAGTATGTCATTTTTTTCAATTTTTCGACCACAGACTATAGTATGTCGTTTTTTCTCAATATTTTGCACGACATAGTCGTCCGAAATACATACTATGGTATGTCGTTTTTTTCAATTTTTCGGACATGTCGTTTTTTTCTCAATATTTCGGACGACATAGTATAGTATGTCGTTTTTTTCAATTTTTCGAACGACATAGTATAGTATGTCTTTTTTCAATATTTCGGACGACATAATATAGTATGTCGTTTTTTTAAATTTTTCGGACGACATGTCGTTTTTTTTTTTTTTTGACCACATACTATATATAGTATGTCGTTTTTTTCAATTTTTCGTACGACATAGTTTATAGTATGTCGTTTTTTTTCTATTTTTTGACCACATACTATATATAGTATGTCGTTTTTTTCAATTTTTCGTACGACATAGTTTATAGTATGTCGTTTTTTTCAATTTTTCGACGACATAGTATAGTATGTCGTTTTTTTCAATATTTCGGACGACATACTATAGTATGTCGTTTTTTTAAATTTTTCGGACGACATGTCGTTTTTTTCTATTTTTTGACCACATACTATATATAGTATGTCGTTTTTTTTAAATTTTTCGTACGACATAGTATATAGTATGTCGTTTTTTCAATTTCGACGACATAGTATAGTATGTCGTTTTTTTCAATATTTCGGACGACATAGTATAGTATGTCGTTTTTTTCAATTTTTGGACGACATGTCGTTTTTTCTCAATATTTCGGACGACATAGTATAGTATGTCGTTTTTTTCAATTTTTTGACGACATAGTATAATATGTCGTTTTTTTCCATTTTTCGAACGACATAGTATAGTATGTCATTTTTTTCAATTTTTCGACCACATACTATAGTATGTCGTTTTTTTCAATTTTTCGGACGTCATACTATAGAATGTCGCTTTTTCTCAATATTTCGGACGACATACTAGTATGTCGTTTTTTTCAATATTTCGACGACATACAATAGTATGTCGTTTTTTTAAATTTTTCGGACGACATACTATAGTATGTCATTTTTTTCAATTCTTCGACCACATACTTAGTATGTCGTTTTTTTCGACCACATAGTATGTCGCTTTTTCTCAATATTTCGGACGACATACTATAGTATGTCGTTTTTTTCAATTTTTCGTACGACATAGTATATAGTATGTCGTTTTTTTTTCAAAAAATGACATACTTATTATGTCGTTTTTTTCAATTTTTCGGACGACATACTATAGTATGTCGTTTTTTTCAATATTTCGACGACATACAATAGTATGTCGTTTTTTTAAATTTTTCATACGACATACTATAGTATGTCGTTTTTTTCAAATTTTCGGACGACATATGTCGTTTTTTTCAATTTTTCGGACGACATACTATGGTATGTCGTTTTTTTCAATTTTTCGTACGACATAGTATGTAGTATGTGTTTTTTTTCAATTTTTCGAACGACACTATAGTATGTCATTTTTTTCAATTTTTCGGACGACATACTATAGTATGTCGTTTTTTTCAATTTTTCGTACGACATAGTATATAGTATGTCGTTTTTTTCAATTTTTCGACCACATACTTATGTCGTTTTTTCTCAATATTTCGAACGACATACTATAGTATGTCGTTTTTTTCAATTTTTCGACGACAAACTATAGTGTCATTTTTTTCAATTTTTCGACCACAGACTATATAGTATGTCGTTTTCTCTCAATTTTTGCACGACATAGTCGTCCGAAATACATACTATAGTATGTCGTTTTTTCTCAATATTTCGACGACATACTATAGTATGTTGTTTTTTTCAATATTTCTGACATAGTATATATACGACATAGTATATAGTATGTCGTTTTTTTCAATTTTTCGGACGACGTCGTTTTTTCTTAAAATTTCGGACGACATAGTTATAGTATGTCATTTTTTTCAATTTTGCGACCACATACTATAGTATGTCGTTTTTTTCAATTTTCGGACGACATAATATGGTATGTCGTTTTTTTCAATTTTTCGTACGACATAGTATGTTGTATGTCGTTTTTTTCAATTTTTCGAACGACATATTATATAGTATGTCGTTTTTTTCAATTTTTCGAACGACATAGTATAGTATGTCGTTTTTTTCAATTTTTCGACGACATAGTATAACATGTCGTTTTTTTCCATTTTTCGAACGACATAGTATAGTATGTCATTTTTTTCAATATTTCGGACGACATACTATAGTATGTCGTTTTTTTCAATTTTTCGACGACAAACTATAGTGTCATTTTTTTCAATTTTTCGACCACAGACTATATATAGTATGTCGTTTTCTCTCAATATTTTGCACGACATAGTCGTCCGAAATACATACTATAGTATGTCGTTTTTTCTCAATATTTCGACGACATACTATAGTATGTTGTTTTTTTCAATATTTCTGACATAGTATACTATATACGACATAGTATATAGTATGTCGTTTTTTTCAATTTTTCGGACGACGTCGTTTTTTCTCAAAATTTCGGACGACATAGTTATAGTATGTCATTTTTTTCAATTTTTCGACCACATACTATAGTATGTCGTTTTTTTCAATTTTTCGGACGACATACTATGGTATGTCGTTTTTTTCAATTTTTCGTACGACATAGTATGTTGTATGTCGTTTTTTTCAATTTTTCGAACGACATATTATATAGTATGTCGTTTTTTTCCATTTTTCGAACGACATAGTATAGTATGTCATTTTTTTCAATATTTCGGACGACATACTATAGTATGTCGTTTTTTTCAATTTTTCGACGACAAACTATAGTATGTCGTTTTTTTCAATTTTTCGACGACAAACTATAGTATGTCATTTTTTTCAATTTTTCGACCACAGACTATATTATGTCGTTTTTTTCAATATTTTGCACGACATAGTCGTCCGAAATACATACTATGGTATGTCGTTTTTTTCAATTTTTCGGACATGTCGTTTTTTCTCAATATTTCGGACGACATACTATGTATGTCGTTTTTTTCAATTTTTCGACGACAAACTATAGTATGTCATTTTTTTCAATTTTTCGACCACAGACTATAGTATGTCGTTTTTCTCAATATTTTGCACGACATAGTCGTCCGAAATACATACTATGGTATGTCGTTTTTTTCAATTTTTCGGACATGTCGTTTTTTCTCAATATATCGGACGACATAGTATAGTATGTCGTTTTTTCATTTTTCGACGACATAGTATATGTCGTTTTTTTCCATTTTTTGAACGACATAGTATAGTATGTCGTTTTTTTCAAATTTTCGTACGACAGTTTATAGTATGTCGTTTTTTTCAATTTTTTGACGACATAGTATAGTATGTCGTTTTTTTCAATATTTCGGACGACATACTATAGTATGTCGTTTTTTTAAATTTTTCGGACGACATGTCGTTTTTTTCTATTTTTTGACACATATTATATAGTATGTCGTTTTTTTCAATTTTTCGTACGACATAGTTTATAGTATGTCGTTTTTTTCAATTTTTCGACGACATAGTATAGTATGTCGTTTTTTTCAATATTTCGGACGACATACTATAGTGTGTCGTTTTTTTAAATTTTTCGTACGACATAGTATATAGTATGTCGTTTTTTCAATTTTTCGACGACACTATAGTATGTCATTTTTTTGAATTTTTCGACCACATACTAATTATGTCGTTTTTTTCAATTTTTCGTACGACATAGTATGTTGTATGTCGTTTTTTTCAATTTTTCGAACGGCATATTATATAGTATGTCGTTTTTTTCAATTTTTCGAACGACATATTATAGTATGTCGTTTTTTTCAATTTTTCGACGACATAGTATAACATGTCGTTTTTCCATTTTTCGAACGACAGTATAGTATGTCATTTTTTCAATATTTCGGACGACATAGTATAACATGTCGTTTTTTTCCATTTTTCGAACGACATAGTATAGTATGTCGTTTTTTCTCAATATTTCGGACGACATACTATAGTATGTCATTTTTTTCAATTTTTCGACCACAGACTATAGTATGTCGTTTTTTCTCAATATTTTGCACGACATAGTCGTCCGAAATACATACTATGGTATGTCGTTTTTTTCAATTTTTCGGAAATGTCGTTTTTTCTCAATATTTCGGACGACATAGTATAGTATGTCGTTTTTTTCAATTTTTCGAACGACATAGTATAGTATGTCATTTTTTTCAATATTTTGAACGACATACTATAGTATGTCGTTTTTTTCAATTTTTCGTACGACATAGTATGTTGTATGTCGTTTTTTTCAATTTTTCGAACGACATATTATATAGTATGTCGTTTTTTTCAATTTTTCGAACGACATAGTATAGTATGTCGTTTTTTTCAATTTTTCGGACGACATACTATAGTATGTCGTTTTTTCTCAATATTTCGACGACATACTTAGTATGTCGTTTTTTTCAATTTTTCGTACGACATAGTATAGTATGTCGTTTTTTTCAATTTTTCGGACGATAGTATAGTATGTCGTTTTTTCTCAATATTTTGACGACATACAATGTATGTATGTTTTTTTTAAATTTTTCGGACGACATACTATAGTATGTCATTTTTTTCAATTTTTCAACCACAAAAAACGACATACTAAGGTATGTCGTTTTTTTCAATTTTTCGGACGACTTACTATAGTATGTCGTTTTTTTCAATTTTTCGACGACAAACTATAGTATGTCGTTTTTTTCAATTTTTCGACGACAAACTATAGTGTCATTTTTTTCAATTTTTCACAGACAATAGTATGTCATTTTTTCTCAATATTTTGCACGACATAGTCGTCCGAAATACATACTATAGTATGTCGTTTTTTCTCAATATTTCGACGACATACTATAGTATGTTGTTTTTTTCAATATTTCGGACATAGTATACTATATACGACATAGTATATAGTATGTCGTTTTTTTCAATTTTTCGGACATGTCGTTTTTTCTCAAAATTTGGGACGACATAGTATAGTATGTCGTTTTTTTCAATTTTTCGACGACATAGTATATGTCGTTTTTTTCCATTTTTCGAACGACAGTATAGTATGTCGTTTTTTTCAATTTTTCGACGACAAACTATAGTATGTCGTTTTTTTCAATTTTTCGACGACAAACTATAGTATGTCATTTTTTCAATTTTTCGACCACAGACTATAGTATGTCGTTTTTTCTCAATATTTTGCACGACATAGTCGTCCGAAATACATACTATGGTATGTCGTTTTTTTCAATTTTTCGGACATGTCGTTTTTTCTCAATATTTCGGACGACATAGTATAGTATGTCGTTTTTTTCAATTTTTCGACGACATAGTATAACATGTCGTTTTTTTCCATTTTTCGAACGACAGTATAGTATGTCGTTTTTTTCAATTTTTCGACGACAAACTATAGTATGTCGTTTTTTTCAATTTTTCGACGACAAACTATAGTATGTCATTTTTTTCAATTTTTCGACCACAGACTATAGTATGTCGTTTTTTCTCAATATTTTGCACGACATAGTCGTCCGAAATACATACTATGGTATGTCGTTTTTTCAATTTTTCGGACATGTCGTTTTTTCTCAATATTTCGGACGACATAGTATAGTATGTCGTTTTTTTCAATTTTTCGAACGACATAGTATAGTATGTCATTTTTTTCAATATTTGGACGACATACTATAGTATGTCGTTTTTTTCAATTTTTCGTACGACATATATGTTGTATGTCGTTTTTTTCAATTTTTCGAACGACATATTATATAGTATGTCGTTTTTTTCAATTTTTCGAACGACATAGTATAGTATGTCGTTTTTTTCAATTTTCGGACGACATACTATAGTATGTCGTTTTTTTCAATTTTTCGGACGACATACTATAGTATGTCGTTTTTTTCAATTTTTCGTACGACATAGTATAGTATGTCGTTTTTTTCAACATTTCGGACGACATAGTATAGTATGTCGTTTTCTCTCAATATTTTGCACGACATACTATAGTATGTCGTTTTTTTAAATTTTTCGGACGACATGTCTTTTTTTTCTATTTTTTGACCACATATTATATAGTATGTCGTTTTTTTCAATTTTTCGTACGACATACTATAGTATGTCGTTTTTTTAAATTTTTCGGACGACATGTCGTTTTTTTCTATTTTTTGACCACATATTATATAGTATGTCGTTTTTTTCAATTTACGTACGACATAGTTTATAGTATGTCGTTTTTTTCAATTTTTCGACGACATAGTATAGTATGTCGTTTTTTTCAATATTTCGGACGACATACTATAGTATGTCGTTTTTTTAAATTTTTCGGACGACATGTCGTTTTGTCTATTTTTTGACCACATACTATATATAGTATGTCGTTTTTTTAAATTTTTCGTACGACATAGTATATAGTATGTCGTTTTTTTCAATTTTTCGACGACATAGTATAGTATGTCGTTTTTTTCAATATTTCGGACGACATAGTATAGTATGTCGTTTTTTTCAATTTTTTGGACGACATGTCGTTTTTTCTCAATATTTCGGACGACATAGTATAGTATGTCGTTTTTTTCAATTTTTCGGACGACATACTATGTTATGTCGTTTTTTTCAATTTTTCGACGACATACTTAGTATGTCGTTTTTTTCAATTTTTCGTACGACAGTATATAGTATGTCGTTTTTTTCAATTTTTCGAACGACATAGTATAGTATGTCGTTTTTTTCAATTTTTCGGACGACATACTATAGTATGTCGTTTTTTCTCAATATTTCGACGACATGCAATAGTATGTCGATTTTTTAAATTTTTCGGACGACATACTATAGTATGTCATTTTTTTCAATTTTTCAACCACATACTTAGTATGTCGTTTTTTTCAATTTTTCGACGACAAACTATAGTATGTCGTTTTTTTCAATTTTTCGACGACAAACTATAGTGTCATTTTTTTCAATTTTTCGACCACAGACTATAGTATGTCGTTTTTTTTCGACCACATAGTATGTCGCTTTTTCTCAATATTCGGACGACATACTATAGTATGTCGTTTTTTTCAATTTTTCGTACAACATAGTATATAGTATGTCGTTTTTTTTTTCAAAAAATGACATACTTATTATGTCGTTTTTTTCAATTTTTCGGACGACATACTATAGTATGTCGTTTTTTCTCAATATTTCGACGACATACAATAGTATGTCGTTTTTTTAAATTTTTCATACGACATACTATAGTATGTGGTTTTTTTCAAATTTTCGGACGACATATGACGTTTTTTTCAATTTTTCGGACGACATACTATGGTATGTCGTTTTTTCAATTTTTCGTACGACATAGTATGTAGTATGTCGTGTTTTTTCAATTTTTCGAACGACACTATAGTATGTCATTTTTTTCAATTTTTCGGACGACATACTATAGTATGTCGTTTTTTTCAATTTTTCGTACGACATAGTATATAGTATGTCGTTTTTTTCAATTTTTCGACCACATACTTATGTCGTTTTTTCAATATTTCGAACGACATACTATAGTATGTCGTTTTTTCAATTTTTCGACGACAAACTATAGTGTCATTTTTTTCAATTTTTCGACCACAGATTATAGTATGTCGTTTTCTCTCAATATTTTGCACGACATAGTCGTCCGAAATACATACTATAGTATGTCGTTTTTTCTCAATATTTCGACGACATACTATAGTATGTTGTTTTTTTCAATATTTCTGACATAGTATACTATATACGACATATATAGTATGTCGTTTTTTTTCAATTTTTCGGACGACGTCGTTTTTTCTTAAAATTTCGGACGACATAGTTATAGTATGTCATTTTTTTCAATTTTTCGACCACATACTATAGTATGTCGTTTTTTTCAATTTTTCGGACGACATAATATGGTATGTCGTTTTTTTCAATTTTTCGTACGACATAGTATGTTGTATGTCGTTTTTTTTCAATTTTTCGAACGACATTATATAGTATGTCGTTTTTTTCAATTTTTCGAACGACATAGTATAGTATGTCGTTTTTTTCAATTTTTCGACGACATAGTATAACATGTCGTTTTTTTCCATTTTTCGAACGACATAGTATAGTATGTCATTTTTTTCAATATTTCGGACGACATACTATAGTATGTCGTTTTTTTCAATTTTTCGACGACAAACTATAGTGTCATTTTTTCAATTTTTCGACACAGACTATATATAGTATGTCGTTTTCTCTCAATATTTTGGACGACATAGTCGTCCGAAATACATACTATAGTATGTCGTTTTTTTTTCAATATTTCGACGACATACTATAGTATGTTGTTTTTTTCAATATTTCGACATAGTATACTATATGACATAGTATATAGTATGTCGTTTTTTTCAATTTTTCGGACGACGTCGTTTTTTCTCAAAATTTCGGACGACATAGTTATAGTATGTCATTTTTTTCAATTTTTCGACCACATACTATAGTATGTCGTTTTTTTCAATTTTTCGGACGACATACTATGGTATGTCGTTTTTTTCAATTTTTCGTACGACATAGTATGTTGTATGTCGTTTTTTTCAATTTTTCGAACGACATATTATATAGTATGTCGTTTTTTTCCATTTTTCGAACGACATAGTATAGTATGTCATTTTTTTCAATATTTCGGACGACATACTATAGTATGTCGTTTTTTTCAATTTTTCGACGACAAACTATAGTATGTCGTTTTTTTCAATTTTTCGACGACAAACTATAGTATGTCATTTTTTTCAATTTTTCGACCACAGACTATATTATGTCGTTTTTTCTCAATATTTTGCATGACATAGTCGTCCGAAATACATACTGGTATGTCGTTTTTTTCAATTTTTCGGACATGTCGTTTTTTCTCAATATTTCGGACGACATACTATAGTATGTCTTTTTTTTAAATTTTTCGACGACAAACTATAGTATGTCATTTTTTTCAATTTTTCGACCACAGACTATAGTATGTCGTTTTTTCTCAATATTTTGCACGACATAGTCGTCCGAAATACATACTATGGTATGTCGTTTTTTTCAATTTTTCGGACATGTCGTTTTTCTCAATATTTCGGACGACATAGTATAGTATGTCGTTTTTTTCATTTTTCGACGACATATATGTCGTTTTTTCCATTTTTCGAACGACATAGTATAGTATGTCATTTTTTTCAATTTTTCGTACGACAGTTTATAGTATGTCGTTTTTTTCAATTTTTCGACGACATAGTATAGTATGTCGTTTTTTTCAATATTTCGGACGACATACTATAGTATGTCGTTTTTTTAAATTTTTCGGACGACATGTCGTTTTTTTTATTTTTGACCACATATTATATAGTATGTCGTTTTTTTCAATTTTTCGTACGACATAGTTTATAGTATGTCGTTTTTTTCAATTTTTCGACGACATAGTATAGTATGTCGTTTTTTTCAATATTTCGGACGACATACTATAGTATGTCGTTTTTTTAAATTTTTCGTACGACATAGTATATAGTATGTCGTTTTTTTCAATTTTTCGACGACATACTATAGTATGTCATTTTTTTAAATTTTTCGACCACATACTATAGTATGTCGTTTTTTTCAATTTTTCGTACGATAGTATGTTGTATGTCGTTTTTTTCAATTTTTCGAACGACATATTATATAGTATGTCGTTTTTTTCAATTTTTCGAACGACATAGTATAGTATGTCGTTTTTTTCAATTTTTCGACGACATAGTATAATATGTCGTTTTTTTCCATTTTTCGAACGACAGTATAGTATGTCATTTTTTTCAATATTTCGGACGACATAGTATAACATGTCGTTTTTTTCCATTTTTCGAACGACATAGTATAGTATGTCGTTTTTTCTCAATATTTCGGACGACATACTATAGTATGTCATTTTTTTCAATTTTTCGACCACATACTATAGTATGTCGTTTTTTTCAATTTTGCACGACATAGTCGTCCGAAATACATACTATGGTATGTCGTTTTTTTCAATTTTTCGGAAATGTCGTTTTTTCTCAATATTTCGGACGACATAGTATAGTATGTCGTTTTTTTCAATTTTTCGAACGACATAGTATAGTATGTCATTTTTTTCAATATTTTGCACGACATACTATAGTATGTCGTTTTTTTCAATTTTTCGTACGACATAGTATGTTGTATGTCGTTTTTTTCAATTTTTCGAACGACATATTATATAGTATGTCGTTTTTTTCAATTTTTCGAACGACATAGTATAGTATGTCGTTTTTTTCAATTTTTCGGACGACATACTATAGTATGTCGTTTTTTCTCAATATTTCGACGACATACTTAGTATGTCGTTTTTTTCAATTTTTCGTACGACATAGTATAGTATGTCGTTTTTTTCAATTTTTCGGACGACATAGTATAGTATGTCGTTTTTTTCAATATTTTGACGACATACAATGGTATGTCGTTTTTTTAAATTTTTCGGACGACATACTATAGTATGTCATTTTTCAATTTTTCAACCACAAAAACGACATACTAAGGTATGTCGTTTTTTTCAATTTTTCGGACGACTTACTATAGTATGTCGTTTTTTTCAATTTTTCGACGACAAACTATAGTATGTCGTTTTTTTCAATTTCGACGACAAACTATAGTGTCATTTTTTTCAATTTTTCGACCACAGACAATAGTATGTCATTTTTTTTCAATATTTTGCACGACATAGTCGTCCGAAATACATACTATAGTATGTCGTTTTTTCTCAATATTTCGACGACATACTATAGTATGTTGTTTTTTTCAATATTTCGGACATAGTATACTATATACGACATAGTATATAGTTCGTTTTTTTCAATTTTTCGGACATGTCGTTTTTTCTCAAAATTTGGGACGACATAGTATAGTATGTCGTTTTTTTCAATTTTTCGACGACATAGTAACATGTCGTTTTTTTCCATTTTTCGAACGACAGTATAGTATGTCGTTTTTTTCAATTTTTCGACGACAAACTATAGTATGTCGTTTTTTTCAATTTTTCGACGACAAACTATAGTATGTCATTTTTTTCAATTTTTCGACCACAGACTATAGTATGTCGTTTTTTCTCAATATTTTGCACGACATAGTCGTCCGAAATACATACTATGGTATGTCGTTTTTTTCAATTTTTCGGACATGTCGTTTTTTCTCAATTTTTCGACATACTATAGTATGTCGTTTTTTTCAATTTTTCGACGACATAGTATAACATGTCGTTTTTTTCCATTTTTCGAACGACAGTATAGTATGTCGTTTTTTTCAATTTTCGACGACAAACTATAGTATGTCGTTTTTTCAATTTTTCGACGACAAACTATAGTATGTCATTTTTTTCAATTTTTCGACCACAGACTATAGTATGTCGTTTTTTCTCAATATTTTGCACGACATAGTCGTCCGAAATACATACTATGGTATCGTTTTTTTCAATTTTTCGGAAATGTCGTTTTTTCAATATTTCGGACGACATAGTATAGTATGTCGTTTTTTTCAATTTTTCGAACGACATAGTATAGTATGTCGTTTTTTTCAATATTTTGGACGACATACTATAGTATGTCGTTTTTTTCAATTTTTCGTACGACATAGTATAGTATGTCGTTTTTTTCAATTTTTCGAACGACATATTATATAGTATGTCGTTTTTTTCAATTTTTCGAACGACATAGTATAGTATGTCGTTTTTTTCAATTTTTCGGACGACATACTATAGTATGTCGTTTTTTCTCAATATTTCGACGACATACTTAGTATGTCGTTTTTTTCAATTTTTCGTACGACATAGTATAGTATGTCGTTTTTTTCAATTTTTCGGACGACATAGTATAGTATGTCGTTTTTTTCTCAATATTTTGACGACATACAATGGTATGTCGTTTTTTTAAATTTTTCGGACGACATGTCTTTTTTTTCTATTTTTGACCACATATTATATAGTATGTCGTTTTTTTCAATATTTCGTACGACATACTATAGTATGTCGTTTTTTTAAATTTTTCGGACGACATGTCTTTTTTTTCTATTTTTTGACCACATATTATATAGTATGTCGTTTTTTTCAATTTTTCGTACGACATAGTTTATAGTATGTCGTTTTTTTCAATTTTTCGACGACATACTATAGTATGTCGTTTTTTCAATATTTCGGACGACATACTATATTATGTCGTTTTTTTAAATTTTTCGACGACATGTCGTTTTTTCTATTTTTTGACCACATACTATATATAGTATGTCGTTTTTTAAATTTTTCGTACGACATAGTATATAGTATGTCGTTTTTTTCAATTTTTCGACGACATAGTATAGTATGTCGTTTTTTTTCAATATTTCGGACGACATAGTATAGTATGTCGTTTTTTTCAATTTTTTGGACGACATGTCGTTTTTTCTCAATATTTCGGACGACATAGTATAGTATGTCGTTTTTTTCAATTTTTCGGACGACATACTATAGTATGTCGTTTTTTCTCAATATTTCGACGACATACTTAGTATGTCGTTTTTTTCAATTTTTCGTACGACATATATAGTATGTCGTTTTTTTCAATTTTTCGAACGACATAGTATAGTATGTCGTTTTTTTCAATTTTTCGGACGACATAGTATAGTATGTCGTTTTTTTCAATATTCGACGACATGCAATAGTATGTCGTTTTTTTAAATTTTTCGGACGACATACTATAGTATGTCATTTTTTTCAATTTTTCAACCACATACTTAGTATGTCGTTTTTTTTCAATTTTTCGACGACAAACTATAGTATGTCGTTTTTTTCAATTTTTCGACGACAAACTATAGTGTCATTTTTTTCAATTTTTCGACCACAGACTATAGTATGTCGTTTTTTCTCAATATTTTGCACGACATAGTCATCCGATACTACTATAGTATGTCGTTTTTTTCTCAATATTCGACGACATACTATAGTATGTTTTTTTTTTTCAATATTTCGAACATAGTATACAATACGACATAGTATATAGTATGTCGTTTTTTTTCAATTTTTTGGACGACATGTCGTTTTTTTCTCAATTTGGGACGATATAGGTATGTCGTTTTTTTCAATTTTTCGACGACATAGTATAACATGTCGTTTTTTTCATTTTTCGAACGACATAGTATAGTATGTCATTTTTTTTTCAATATTTCGACGACATACTATAGTATGTCGTTTTTTTCAATTTTTCGACGACAAACTATAGTATGTCATTTTTTTCAATTTTTCGACCACATACTATAGTATGTCGTTTTTCTCAATATTTTGCACGACATAGTCGTCCGAATACATACTAGTATGTCGTTTTTTTTCAATTTTTCGGACATGTCGTTTTTTCTCAATATTTCGGACGACATAGTATAGTATGTCGTTTTTTTCAATTTTTCGACGACATAGTATAATATGTCGTTTTTTTCCATTTTTCGAACGACATAGTATAGTATGTCATTTTTTTCAATTTTTCGTACGACATAGTATATAGTATGTCGTTTTTTTCAATTTTTCGACGACATAGTATAGTATGTCGTTTTTTTCAATTTTTCGGACGACATACTATAGTATGTCGTTTTTTTAAATTTTTCGGACGACATGTCTTTTTTTTTCTATTTTTTGACCACATACTATATATAGTATGTCGTTTTTTTCAATTTTTCGTACGACATAGTATATAGTATGTCGTTTTTTTTCAATTTTTCGACGACATAGTATAGTATGTCGTTTTTTTCAATATTCGGACGACATAGTATAGTATGTCTTTTTTTTCAATTTTTTGGACGACATGTCGTTTTTTTCTCAATATTTCGGACGACATAGTATAATATGTCGTTTTTTTCAATTTTTCGACGACATAGTATAATATGTCGTTTTTTTCCATTTTTCGAACGACATAGTATAGTATGTCATTTTTTTCAATTTTTCGGACGACATATCGTTTTTTTTCTATTTTTTGACCACATACTATATAGTATGTCGTTTTTTTAAATTTTTCGTACGACATAGTATATAGTATGTCGTTTTTTTCAATTTTTCGGACGACATACTATGGTATGTCGTTTTTTTCAATTTTTCGTACGACATAGTATTGTATGTCGTTTTTTTCAATTTTTCGAACGACAGTATAGTATGTCATTTTTTTCAATTTTTCGGACGACATATTATAGTATGTCGTTTTTTTCAATTTTTCGTACGACATAGTATATAGTATGTCGTTTTTTTCAATTTTTCGGACGACATATTATAGTATGTCGTTTTTTTCAATTTTTCGTACGACATAGTATATAGTATGTCGTTTTTTTCAATTTTTCGAACGACATAGTATAGTATGTCGTTTTTTTCAATTTTTCGGACGACATACTATAGTATGTCGTTTTTTCTCAATATTTCGACGACATACTTAGTATGTCGTTTTTTTCAATTTTTCGAACGACATAGTATAGTATGTCTTTTTTTTTCAATTTTTCGACGACATACTTAGTATGTCGTTTTTTTCAATTTTTCGACGACATAGTATAGTATGTCGTTTTTTTTCAATATTTCGGACGACATAGTATAGTATGTCGTTTTTTTCAATTTTTTGGACGACATGTTGTTTTTTCTCAATATTTCGGACGACATAGTATAGTATGTCGTTTTTTTCAATTTTTCGACGACATAGTATAGTATGTCATTTTTTTCAATTTTCGGACGACATCGTTTTTTTCTATTTTTTGACCACTACTATATATAGTATGTCGTTTTTTTTTAATTTTCGTACGACATAGTATATAGTATGTCGTTTTTTTCAATATTTCGGACGACATAGTATAGTATGTCATTTTTTTCAATTTTTCGACCACATACTATATTATGTCGTTTTTTTCAATTTTTCGGACGACATACTATGGTATGTCGTTTTTTTCAATTTTTCGTACGACATAGTATATAGTATGTCGTTTTTTTCAATTTTTCGGACGACATATTATAGTATGTCGTTTTTTTCAATTTTTCGTACGACATAGTATAGTATGTCGTTTTTTTCCATTTTTCGGACGACATACTATAGTATGTCGTTTTTTCTCAATATTTCGACGACATACTTAGTATGTCGTTTTTTTCAATTTTTCGAACGACATAGTATAGTATGTCTTTTTTTTCAATTTTTCGGACGACATACTTAGTATGTCGTTTTTTTCAATTTTTCGACGACATAGTATAGTATGTCATTTTTTTCAATTTTTCGGACGACATATCGTTTTTTTCTATTTTTGACCACATACTATATAGTATGTCGTTTTTTTAAATTTTTCGTACGACATAGTATATAGTATGTCGTTTTTTTCAATTTTTTAGGACGACATAATATAGTATGTCATTTTTTTAAATTTTTCGACCACATACTATATTATGTCGTTTTTTTCAATTTTTCGGACGACATACTATGGTATGTCGTTTTTTTCAATTTTTCGTACGACATAGTATAGTATGTCGTTTTTTTCAATTTTTCGACGACATAGTATAATATGTCGTTTTTTTCCATTTTTCGAACGACATAGTATAGTATGTCATTTTTTTCAATATTTCGGACGACATACTATAGTATGTCGTTTTTTCTCAATATTTTGCACGACATAGTCGTCCGAAATACATATTATGGTATGTCGTTTTTTTCAATTTTTCGGACATGTCGTTTTTTATCAATATTTCGGACGACATAGTATAGTATGGTTTTTTTTCAATTTTTCGACGACATATAATATGTATTTTTTTCCATTTTTCGAACGACATAGTATAGTATTTTTTTTCAATATTTCGACGACATACCATAGTATGTCGTTTTTTTCAATTTTTCGTACGACATAGTATGTTGTATGTCGTTTTTTTCAATTTTTCGAACGACATTATATAGTATGTCGTTTTTTTCAATTTTTCGAACGACATAGTATAGTATGTCGTTTTTTTCAATTTTTCGAACGACATAGTATATAGTATGTCGTTTTTTCTCAATATTTCGGACGACATACTTAGTATGTCGTTTTTTTTCAATTTTTCGTACGACATAGTATAGTATGTCGTTTTTTTCAATTTTTCGAACTAGTATAGTATGTCGTTTTTTTAAATTTTTCGGACGACATACTATAGTATGTCATTTTTTTCAATTTTTCAACCACATACTTAGTATGTCGTTTTTTCTTTTTCGGACGACTTACTATAGTATGTCGTTTTTTTTTAAATTTTTCGACGACATATAGTATGTCGTTTTTTTCAATTTTTCGACGACAAACTATAGTGTCATTTTTTTCAATTTTTCGACCACATACTATAGTATGTCGTTTTTTTTCAATTTTTTCGGACGACATACTATGGTATGTCGTTTTTTTCAATTTTTCGTACGACATAGTATGTTGTATGTCGTTTTTTTTCAATTTTTCGAACGACAGTATAGTATGTCATTTTTTCAATTTTTCGACCTCATACTATAGTATGTCGTTTTTTTCAATTTTTCGGACACATTTATAGTATGTCGTTTTTTTAAATTTTTCGTACGACATAGTATATAGTATGTCGTTTTTTTTCAATTTTTCGGACGACATACTATAGTATGTCGTTTTTTTCAATTTTTCGTACGACATAGTATATAGTATGTTGTTTTTTTCAATTTTTCGAACGACATAGTATAGTATGTCGTTTTTTTCAATTTTCGGACGACATACTTATATGTCGTTTTTTCAATTTTTCGACGACATAGTATAGCATGTCGTTTTTTTCAATTTTTTGGACGACATGTCGTTTTTTTCAATATTTCGGACGACATAGTATAGTATGTCGTTTTTTTCAATTTTTCGACGACATAGTATAAATATGTCGTTTTTTTCCATTTTTTGAACGACATAGTATAGTATGTCATTTTTTCAATTTTTCGGACGACATCGTTTTTTTCTATTTTTTGACCACATACTATATATAGTATGTCGTTTTTTTAAATTTTTCGTACGACATAGTATATAGTATGTCGTTTTTTTTAATTTTTCGACGACATACTATAGTATGTCATTTTTTTAATTTTTCGACACATACTATTATGTCGTTTTTTTCAATTTTTCGGACGACATACTATGGTATGTCGTTTTTTTCCATTTTTCGTACGACATAGTATGTTGTATGTCGTTTTTTTCAATTTTTCGAACGACATAGTATAGTATGTCGTTTTTTTCAATTTTTCGACGACATACTATATAGTATGTCGTTTTTTCTCAATTTTTCGACGACATAGTATAGTATGTCGTTTTTTTTCAATATTTCGGACGACATAGTATAGTATGTCGTTTTTTTCAATTTTTCGACGACATAGTATAATATGTCTTTTTTTTCCATTTTTCGAACGACATAGTATAGTATGTCATTTTTTTCAATATTTCGGACGACATACTATAGTATGTCGTTTTTTTCAATTTTTCGACGACATAGTATGTCGTTTTTTTCAATTTTTCGAACGACATACTATAGTATGTCGTTTTTTCAATTTTTCGAACGACATAGTATAGTATGTCGTTTTTTTTCAATTTTTCGACGACATAGTATAGTATGTCGTTTTTTTAAATTTTTCGGACGACATGTCTTTTTTTTTCTATTTTTGACCACATATTATATAGTATGTCGTTTTTTTCAATTTTCGTACGACATAGTTTATAGTATGTGTTTTTTTTCAATTTTTGACGACATAGTATAGTATGTCGTTTTTTTCAATATTTCGGACGACATACTATAGTATGTCGTTTTTTTTCAATTTTTCGGACGACATCGTTTTTTTTTCTATTTTTTGACCACATACATATATAGTATGTCGTTTTTTTAATTTTTCGTACGACATAGTATATAGTATGTCGTTTTTTTCCATTTTTTGAACGACATAGTATAGTATGTCATTTTTTTCAATTTTTCGGACGACATCGTTTTTTCTATTTTTGACCAGATACTATATATAGTATGTCGTTTTTTTAAATTTTTCGTACGACATAGTATATAGTATGTCGTTTTTTTTCAATTTTTCGACGACATACTATAGTATGTCATTTTTTAAAATTTTTCAACCACATACTAAATTATGTCGTTTTTTCAATTTTTCGGACGACATACTATGTATGTCGTTTTTTTCAATTTTTCGTACGACATAGTATGTTGTATGTCGTTTTTTTCAATTTTTCAACGACAGTATAACATGTCGTTTTTTTCATTTTTCGAACAACATAGTATAGTATGTCATTTTTTTCAATATTTCGGACGACATACTATAGTATGTCGTTTTTTCTCAATATTTCGGACGACAAACTATAGTTTGTCATTTTTTTCAATTTTTCGACGACAAACTATAGTATGTCATTTTTTTCAATTTTCGACCACAGACTATAGTATGTCGTTTTTTCTCAATATTTTGCACGACATAGTCGTCCGAAATACATACTATGGTATGTCGTTTTTTTCAATTTTTCGGACATGTCGTTTTTTTCTCAATATTTCGACGACATATTATAGTATGTCGTTTTTTTCAATTTTTCGTACGACATAGTATATAGTATGTCGTTTTTTTCAATTTTTCGAACGACATAGTATAGTATGTCGTTTTTTTCAATTTTTCGGACGACATACTATAGTATGTCGTTTTTTTCTCAATATTTCGACGACATACTTAGTATGTCGTTTTTTTCAATTTTTCGAACGACATAGTATAGTATGTCTTTTTTTTCAATTTTTCGGACGACATACTTAGTATGTCGTTTTTTTTCAATATTTCGGACGACATAGTATAGTATGTCGTTTTTTTCAATTTTTTGGACGACATGTCGTTTTTTCTCAATATTCGGACGACATAGTATAGTGTCGTTTTTTTCAATTTTTCGACGACATACTATAGTATGTCATTTTTTTCAATTTTCGGACGACATCGTTTTTTTCTATTTTTTGACCACATACTATATATAGTATGTCGTTTTTTTAAATTTTTCGTACGACATAGTATATAGTATGTCGTTTTTTTCCATTTTTGAACGACATAGTATAGTATGTCATTTTTTTCAATTTTTCGGACGACATCGTTTTTTTCTATTTTTTGACCAGATACTATATATAGTATGTCGTTTTTTAAAATTTTTCGTACGACATAGTATATAGTATGTCGTTTTTTCAATTTTTCGACGACATACTATAGTATGTCATTTTTTTTAAATTTTTCGACCACATACTAAATTATGTCGTTTTTTTAAAATTTTCGGACGACATACTATGGTATGTCGTTTTTTTTAAATTTTTCGTACGACATAGTATGTTGTATGTCGTTTTTTTCAATTTTTCGAAAGACATAGTATAGTATGTCGTTTTTTTCAATTTTTCAACGACAGTATAACATGTCGTTTTTTTCCATTTTTCGACCACATAGTATAGTATGTCGTTTTTTTCAATATTTCGGACGACATACTATAGTATGTCGTTTTTTCTCAATATTTCGACGACAAACTATAGTTTGTCATTTTTTTCAATTTTTCGACGACAAACTATAGTATTTCATTTTTTTCAATTTTTCGACCACAGACTATAGTATGTCGTTTTTTCTCAATATTTTGCACGACATAGTCCGAAATACATACTATGGTATGTCGTCTTTTTCAATTTTTCGGACATGTCGTTTTTTTCTCAATATTTCGGACGACATAGTATAGTATGTCGTTTTTTTCAATTTTTTCGACGACATAGTATATATGTCTTTTTTTCATTTTTCGAACGACATAGAATAGTATGTCTTTTTTTCAATATTTCGGACGACATAGTATAGTATGTCGTTTTTTTCAAATTTTCGGACGACATACTATAGTATGTCGTTTTTTCTCAATATTTCGACGACATACTTAGTATGTCGTTTTTTTCAATTTTTCGAACGACATAGTATATTTTTTTCGGACGACATACTATGGTATGTCGTTTTTTTCAATTTTTCGTACGACATAGTATGTTGTATGTCGTTTTTTTCAATTTTTCGAACGACATATTATATAGTATGTCGTTTTTTTCAATTTTTCGAACGACATAGTATAGTATGTCGTTTTTTTCAATTTTTCGGACGACATAGTATATAGTATGTCGTTTTTTTTCAATTTTTCGAACGACATAGTATAGTATGTCGTTTTTTCTCAATATTTCGACGACATACTTAGTATGTCGTTTTTTTCAATTTTTCGAACGACATAGTATAGTATGTCTTTTTTTTCAATTTTTCGGACGACATACTTAGTATGTCGTTTTTTTCAATTTTTCGACGACATAGTATGTATGTCGTTTTTTTTCAATATTTCGGACGACATAGTATAGTATGTCGTTTTTTTCAATTTTTTTGGACGACATGTCGTTTTTTCTCAATATTTCGGACGACATAGTATAGTATTTCTTTTTTTTCAATTTTTCGACGACATAGTATAGTATGTCATTTTTTTCAATTTTTCGGACGACATCGTTTTTTTTCTATTTTTTGACCACATACTATATATAGTATGTCGTTTTTTTTTATTTTTCGTACGACATAGTATATAGTATGTCGTTTTTTTTCCATTTTTTGAACGACATAGTATAGTATGTCATTTTTTTCAATTTTTCGGACGACATCGTTTTTTTCTATTTTTTGACCACATACTATATATAGTATGTCGTTTTTTTAAATTTTCGTACGACATAGTATATAGTATGTCGTTTTTTTCAATTTTTCGACGACATACTATAGTATGTCATTTTTTTAAATTTTTCGACCACATACTATATTATGTCGTTTTTTTCAATTTTTCGGACGACATACTATGGTATGTCGTTTTTTTCAATTTTTTCGTACGACATAGTATGTTGTATGTCATTTTTTTTCAATTTTTCGAACGACATAGTATAGTATGTCGTTTTTTTCAATTTTTCAACGACAGTATAACATGTCGTTTTTTTCAATTTTTCGGACGACATAATATAGTATGTCGTTTTTTCTCAATATTTCGACGACATACAATAGTATGTCGTTTTTTTAAATTTTTCGGACGACATACTATAGTATGTCATTTTTTTCAATTGTTCAACCACATACTTAGTATGTCGTTTTTTTCAATTTTTCGGACGACTTACTATATAGTATGTTGTTTTTTTTTTAAATTTTTCGAACGACATAGTATAGTATGTCTTTTTTTTCAATTTTTCGGACGACATACTTAGTATGTCGTTTTTTTTCAATTTTTCGACGACATAGTATAGTATGTCGTTTTTTTCAATATTTCGGACGACATAGTATAGTATGTCGTTTTTTTTCAATTTTTTGGACGACATGTCGTTTTTTCTCAATATTTCGGACGACATAGTATAGTATGTCGTTTTTTTCAATTTTTCGACGACATAGTATAAATATGTCGTTTTTTTCCATTTTTTGAACGACATAGTATATGTCATTTTTCAATTTTTCGGACGACATCGTTTTTTTCTATTTTTGACCACATACTATATATAGTATGTCGTTTTTTTAAATTTTTCGTACGACATAGTATATAGTATGTCGTTTTTTTCAATATTTCGACGACATAGTATAGTATGTCGTTTTTTTAAATTTTTCGACCACATACTAAATTATGTCGTTTTTTTAATTTTTCGGACGACATACTATGGTATGTCGTTTTTTTCAATTTTTCGTACGACATAGTATGTTGTATGTCGTTTTTTTTCAATTTTTCGAACGACATAGTATAGTATGTCGTTTTTTTTCAATTTTTCGACGACATAGTATAACATGTCGTTTTTTTCCATTTTTCGAACGACATAGTATAGTATGTCATTTTTTTCAATATTTCGGACGACATACTATAGTATGTCGTTTTTTTTCAATTTTTCGACGACAAACTATAGTATGTCATTTTTTTCAATTTTTCGACCACAGACTATAGTATGTCGTTTTTTCTCAATATTTTGCACGACATAGTCGTCCGAAATACATACTATGGTATGTCGTTTTTTTTCAATTTTTCGGACATGTCGTTTTTTCTCAATATTTCGGACGACATAGTATAGTATGTTGTTTTTTTCAATTTTTCGACGACATAGTATAATATGTCTTTTTTTTTCCATTTTTCGAACGACATAGTATAGTATGTCATTTTTTTCAATATTTCGGACGACATACTATAGTATGTCGTTTTTTTTCAATTTTTCGTACGACATAGTATGTTGTATGTCGTTTTTTTTCAATTTTTCGAACGACATATTATATAGTATGTCGTTTTTTTCAATTTTTCGAACGACATAGTATAGTATGTCGTTTTTTTTCAATTTTTCGGACGACATAGTATAGTATGTCGTTTTTTTTCAATTTTTCGAATGACATAGTATAGTATGTCGTTTTTTCTCAATATTTCGACGACATACTTAGTATGTCGTTTTTTTCAATTTTTCGTACGACATAGTATATAGTATGTCGTTTTTTTCAATTTTTCGAACGACATTATAGTATGTCGTTTTTTTCAATTTTTCGGACGACATAGTATAGTATGTCGTTTTTTCTCAATATTTCGACGACATACAATAGTATGTCGTTTTTTTAAATTTTTCGGACGACATACTATAGTATGTCATTTTTTTCAATTTTTCAACCACATACTTAGTATGTCGTTTTTTTCAATTTTTTGGACGACTTACTATAGTATGTCGTTTTTTTCAATTTTTCGACGACAAACTATAGTATGTCGTTTTTTTTCAATTTTTCGACGACAAACTATAGTGTCATTTTTTTCAATTTTTCGACCACAGACTATAGTATGTCGTTTTTTCTCAATATTTCGACGACATACTATAGTATGTTGTTTTTTTTTCAATATTTCGGACATAGTATACTATATACGACATAGTATATAGTATGTCGTTTTTTTCAATTTTTCGGACATGTCGTTTTTTTCTCAAAATTTGGGACGACATAGTATAGTATGTCGTTTTTTTCAATTTTTCGACGACATAGTATAACATGTCGTTTTTTTCCATTTTTCGAACGACATAGTATAGTATGTCATTTTTTTTCAATATTTCGGACGACATACTATATAGTATGTCGTTTTCTCTCAATATTTCGGACGACATACTATAGTATGTCGTTTTTTTCAATTTTTCGACGACAAACTATAGTATGTCGTTTTTTTCAATTTTTCGACGACGAACTATAGTATGTCATTTTTTTCAATTTTTCGACCACAGACTATAGTATGTCGTTTTTTCTCAATATTTTGCACGACATAGTCGTCCGAAATACATACTATGGTATGTCGTTTTTTTCAATTTTTCATACATGTCGTTTTTTCTCAATATTTCGGACGACATAGTATAGTATGTCGTTTTTTTCAATTTTTCGACGACATAGTATAGTATGTCGTTTTTTTCAATTTTTTGACCACATATTATATAGTATGTCGTTTTTTTCAATTTTTCGTACGACATAGTTTATAGTATGTCGTTTTTTTCAATTTTTCAACGACATAGTATAGTATGTCGTTTTTTTCAATATTTCGGACGACATACTATAGTGTGTCGTTTTTTAAAATTTTTCGGACGACATGTCGTTTTTTTCTATTTTTTGACCACATACTATATAGTATGTCGTTTTTTTAAATTTTTCGTACGACATAGTATATAGTATGTCGTTTTTTTCAATTTTTCGACGACATAGTATAGTATGTCGTTTTTTTCAATATTTCGGACGACATAGTATAGTATGTCGTTTTTTTCAATTTTTTGGACGACATGTCGTTTTTCTCAATATTTCGGACGACATAGTATAGTATGTCGTTTTTTTCAATTTTTCGACGACATAGTATAATATGTCGTTTTTTTCCATTTTTCGAACGACATAGTATAGTATGTCATTTTTTTCAATATTTCGGACGACATACTATAGTATGTCGTTTTTTTAAATTTTTCGGACGACATATCGTTTTTTTCTATTTTTTGACCACATACTATATATAGTATGTCGTTTTTTAAAATTTTTCGTACGACATAGTATATAGTATGTCATTTTTTTCAATTTTTCGACCACATACTATAGTATGTCGTTTTTTTCGACCACATAGTATGTCGCTTTTTCTCAATATTTCGGACGACATACTATAGTATGTCGTTTTTTTCAATTTTTCGTACGACATAGTATATAGTATGTCGTTTTTTTCAATTTTTCGAACGACATAGTATAGTATGTCTTTTTTTCAATTTTTCGGACGACATACTATATAGTATGTCATTTTTTTCAATTTTTCGACCACATACTTAGTATGTCGTTTTTTTCAATTTTTCGGACGACATACTATATAGTATGTCATTTTTTTCAATTTTTCGACCACATACTTAGTATGTCGTTTTTTTCAATTTTTCGGACGACTTACTATAGTATGTCGTTTTTTTCTCAATATTTCGGACGACATACTATAGTATGTCGTTTTTTTCAATTTTTCGACGACAAACTATAGTGTCATTTTTTTCAATTTTTCGACCACAGACTATAGTATGTCGTTTTTTCTCAATATTTTTCACGACATAGTCGTCCGAAATACATACTATAGTATGTCGTTTTTTCTCAATATTTCGACGACATACTATAGTATGTCGTTTTTTTCAATATTTCGGACGACATACTATGGTATGTCGTTTTTTTCAATTTTTCGTACGACATAGTATGTAGTATGTCGTTTTTTTCAATTTTTCGAACGACAGTATAGTATGTCATTTTTTTCATTTTTCGACCACATACTATAGTATGTCGTTTTTTTCAATTTTTCGGACGACATAGTATATAGTATGTCGTTTTTTTCAATTTTTCGAACGAAATTTTTTTCAATTTTTCGGACGACATACTATATAGTATGTCGTTTTTTTCAATTTTTCGACGACATACTTAGTATGTCGTTTTTTTCAATTTTTCGGACGACTTACTATAGTATGTCGTTTTTTCTCAATATTTCGAACGACATACTATAGTATGTCGTTTTTTTTCAATTTTTTGACGACAAACTATAGTGTCATTTTTTTCAATTTTTCGACCACAGACTATAGTATGTCGTTTTTTCTCAATATTTTGCACGACATAGTCGTCCGAAATACATACTATAGTATGTCGTTTTTTCTCAGTATTTCGACGACATACTATAGTATGTCGTTTTTTTCAATATTTCGGACATAGTATACTATATACGACATAGTATATAGTATGTCGTTTTTTTCAATTTTTCGGACATGTCGTTTTTTCTCAAAATTTGGGACGACATAGTATAGTATGTCGTTTTTTTCAATTTTTCGACGACATAGTATAACATGTCGTTTTTTTCCATTTTTCGAACGACATAGTATAGTATGTCATTTTTTTTCAATATTTCGGACGACATACTATATAGTATGTCGTTTTCTCTCAATATTTCGGACGACATACTATAGTATGTCGTTTTTTTTCAATTTTTCGACGACAAACTATAGTATGTCGTTTTTTTCAATTTTTCGACGACGAACTATAGTATGTCATTTTTTTCAATTTTTCGACCACAGACTATAGTATGTCGTTTTTTCTCAATATTTTGCACGACATAGTCGTCCGAAACATACTATGGTATGTCGTTTTTTTCAATTTTTCGTACATGTCGTTTTTTCTCAATATTTCGTACGACATAGTATAGTATGTCGTTTTTTTCAATTTTTCGACCACATACTGTGTCGTTTTTTTCAATTTTTTGACCACATATTATATAGTATGTCGTTTTTTTCAATTTTTCGTACGACATAGTTTATAGTATGTCGTTTTTTTCAATTTTTCAACGACATACTATACTATGTCGTTTTTTTTCAATATTTCGGACGACATACTATAGTATGTCGTTTTTTAAAATTTTTCGGACGACATGTCGTTTTTTTTCTATTTTTTGACCACATACTATATATAGTATGTCGTTTTTTTAAAATTTTTCGTACGACATAGTATATAGTATGTCGTTTTTTTTCAATTTTTCGACGACATAGTATAGTATGTCGTTTTTTTCAATATTTCGGACGACATAGTATAGTATGTCGTTTTTTTCAATTTTTTGGACGACATGTCGTTTTTTCTCAATATTTCGGACGACATAGTATAGTATGTCGTTTTTTTCAATTTTTCGACGACATAGTATAATATGTCGTTTTTTTCCATTTTTCGAACGACATAGTATAGTATGTCATTTTTTTCAATATTTCGGACGACATACTATAGTATGTCGTTTTTTAAATTTTTCGGACGACATATCGTTTTTTTCTATTTTTTGACCACATACTATATATAGTATGTCGTTTTTTTAAAATTTTTCGTACGACACAGTATATAGTATGTCATTTTTTTCAATTTTTCGACCACATACTATAGTATGTCATTTTTTTCAATTTTTCGGACGACATAGTATGTTGTATGTCGTTTTTTTCAATTTTTCGAACGACAGTATAGTATGTCATTTTTTTCAATTTTTCGACCACATACTATAGTATGTCGTTTTTTTCGACCACATAGTATGTCGCTTTTTCTCAATATTTCGGACGACATTCTATAGTATGTCGTTTTTTTCAATTTTTCGTACGACGTAGTATATATGTCGTTTTTTTTCAATTTTTCGGACTTCATACTATAGTATGTCGCTTTTTCCCAATATTTCCGACGACATACTATAGTATGTCGTTTTCAATTTTTCGTACGACATAGTATATAGTATGTCGTTTTTTTCAATTTTTCGTACGACATAGTATATAGTATGTCGTTTTTTTCAATTTTTCGAACGACATAGTATAGTATGTCTTTTTTTCAATTTTTCGGACGACATACTATATAGTATGTCATTTTTTTCAATTTTTCCACCACATACTTAGTATGTCGTTTTTTTCAATTTTTCGGACGACAAACTATATAGTATGTCATTTTTTTCAATTTTTCCACCACATACTTAGTATGTCGTTTTTTTCAATTTTTCGGACGACTTACTATAGTATGTCGTTTTTTCTCAATATTTCGGACGACATACTATAGTATGTCGTTTTTTTCAATTTTTCGACGACAAACTATAGTGTCATTTTTTTCAATTTTTCGACCACAGACTATAGTATGTCGTTTTTTCTCAATATTTTGCACGACATAGTCGTCCGAAATACATACTATAGTATGTCGTTTTTTCTCAATATTTCGACGACATACTATAGTATGTCGTTTTTTTTCAATATTTCGGACGACATACTATAGTATGTCGTTTTTTTCAATTTTTCGTACGACATAGTATGTAGTATGTCGTTTTTTTCAATTTTTCGAACGACAGTATAGTATGTCATTTTTTTCATTTTTTCGACCACATACTATAGTATGTCGTTTTTTTCAATTTTTCGGACGACATACTATATAGTCGTTTTTTTTTTTTCAATTTTTCGAACGACATAGTATAGTATGTCTTTTTTTCAATTTTTCGGACGACATACTATATAGTATGTCATTTTTTTCAATTTTTCGACCACATACTTAGTATGTCATTTTTTTCAATTTTTCGGACGACTTACTATAGTATGTCGTTTTTTCTCAATATTTCGAACGACATACTATAGTATGTCGTTTTTTTTCAATTTTTGACGACAAACTATAGTGTCATTTTTTTCAATTTTTCGACCACAGACTATAGTATGTCGTTTTTTCTCAATATTTTGCACGACATAGTCGTCCGAAATACATACTATAGTATGTCGTTTTTTCTCAATATTTCGACGACATACTATAGTATGTCGTTTTTTTCAATATTTCGAACGACATACTATAGTATGTCGTTTTTTTTAAATTTTTCGGACGACATATCGTTTTTTTCTATTTTTTGACCACATACTATATATAGTATGTCGTTTTTTTTAAATTTTTCGTACGACATAGTATAGTATGTCGTTTTTTCAATTTTTCGACGACATAATATAGTATGTCATTTTTTTCAATTTTTCGACCACATACTATAGTATGTCGCTTTTTTCAATTTTTCGGACGACATACTATGGTATGTCGTTTTTT
Source organism: Poeciliopsis prolifica (assembly GCF_027474105.1). Lineage (NCBI taxonomy): Eukaryota > Metazoa > Chordata > Actinopteri > Cyprinodontiformes > Poeciliidae > Poeciliopsis > Poeciliopsis prolifica. Next base: position 42,808 of record NW_026562617.1, on the reverse strand, counting down.
TCAATTTTTCGTACGACAGTATAGTATGTCATTTTTTTCAATTTTTCGACCACATACTATAGTATGTCGTTTTTTTCAATTTTTCGGACGACATACTATAGTATGTCGTTTTTTTCAATTTTTCGTACGACATAGTATATAGTATGTCGTTTTTTCTCAATATTTCGACGACATACTATAGTATGTCGTTTTTTTCAATATTTCGACGACATACAATAGTATGTCGTTTTTTTAAATTTTTCGGACGACATACTATAGTATGTCATTTTTTTCAATTTTTCGACCACATACTTAGTATGTCGTTTTTTTCGACCACATAGTATGTCGCTTTTTCTCAATATTTCGGACGACATACTTATTATGTCGTTTTTTTTCAATTTTTCGGACGACATACTATGGTATGTAGTTTTTTCAATTTTTCGACGACATACAATAGTATGTCGTTTTTTTAAATTTTTCATACGACATACTGTAGTATGTCGTTTTTTTTCAATTTTTCGGACGACATACTATAGTATGTCATTTTTTTTAATTTTTCGACCACATACTATAGTATGTCGTTTTTTTCAATTTTTCGACGACATACTATAGTATGTCATTTTTTTTTATTTTTTGACTACATACTATAGTATGTCGTTTTTTTCAATTTTTCGGACGACATACTATGGTATGTCGTTTTTTTCAATTTTTCGTACGACATAGTATGTAGTATGTCGTTTTTTTCAATTTTTCGGACGACATACTATGGTATGTCGTTTTTTTCAATTTTTCGTACGACATGGTATGTAGTATGTCGTTTTTTTCAATTTTTCGAACGACATTATAGTATGTCATTTTTTTCAATTTTTCGGACGACATACTATAGTATGTCGTTTTTTTCAATTTTTCGTACGACATAGTATATAGTATGTCGTTTTTTTTCAATTTTTCGGACGACATACTATGGTATGTCGTTTTTTTCAATTTTTCGTACGACATACTTATGTCGTTTTTTTTCAATTTTTCGGACGACATACTATGGTATGTAGTTTTTTCTCAATTTTTCGACGACATACAATAGTATGTCGTTTTTTTAAATTTTTCATACGACATACTGTAGTATGTCGTTTTTTTCAAATTTTCGGACGACATACTATAGTATGTCATTTTTTTAATTTTTTGACCACATACTATAGTATGTCGTTTTTTTCAATTTTTCGACGACATACTATAGTATGTCATTTTTTTTAATTTTTTGACTACATACTATAGTATGTCGTTTTTTTCAATTTTTCGGACGACATACTATGGTATGTCGTTTTTTTCAATTTTTCGTACGACATGTATGTAGTATGTCGTTTTTTTCAATTTTTCGAACGACATTATAGTATGTCATTTTTTTCAATTTTTCGGACGACATACTATAGTATGTCGTTTTTTTCAATTTTTCGTACGACATAGTATATAGTATGTCGTTTTTTTTCAATTTTTCGGACGACATACTATGGTATGTCGTTTTTTTCAATTTTTCGTACGACATAGTATGTAGTATGTCGTTTTTTTCAATTTTTCGAACGACATTATAGTATGTCATTTTTTTCAATTTTTCGGACGACATACTATAGTATGTCGTTTTTTTCGACCACATAGTATGTAGCTTTTTCTCAATATTTCGGACGACATACTTATTATGTCGTTTTTTTCAATTTTTTGGACGACATACTATAGTATGTCGTTTTTTTCTCAATATTTCGACGACATACAATAGTATGTCGTTTTTTTCAAATTTTCGGACGACATATGTCGTTTTTTTCAATTTTTCGACGACATACTATAGTATGTCATTTTTTTAAATTTTTTGACCACATACTATAGTATGTCGTTTTTTTCAATTTTTCGGACGACATACTATGGTATGTCGTTTTTTTCAATTTTTCGTACGACATAGTATGTATGTCGTTTTTTTCAATTTTTCGAACGACAGTATAGTATGTCATTTTTTTCAATTTTTCGGACGACATACTATAGTATGTCGTTTTTTTTTCAATTTTTCGTACGACATAGTATATAGTATGTCGTTTTTTTCAATTTTTCGGACGACATACTATGGTATGTCGTTTTTTTCAATTTTTCGTACGACGTAGTATGTCGTTTTTTTAATTTTTCGGACGACATACTATATAGTATGTCATTTTTTTCAATTTTTCGACCACATATTTAGTATGTCGTTTTTTTCGACCACATAGTATGTCGCTTTTTCTCAATATTTCGGACGACATACTTATTATGTCGTTTTTTTCAATTTTTCGGACGACATACTATGGTATGTAGTTTTTTCTCAATTTTTCGACGACATACAATAGTATGTCGTTTTTTTAAATTTTTCATACGACATACTATAGTATGTCGTTTTTTTCAATTTTTCGTACGACATACTATAGTATGTCGTTTTTTTCAATTTTTCGTACGACATAGTATGTAGTATGTCGTTTTTTTCAATTTTTCGAACGACATTATAGTATGTCATTTTTTTCAATTTTTCGGACGACATACTATAGTATGTCGTTTTTTTCGACCACATAGTATGTAGCTTTTTCTCAATATTTCGGACGACATACTTATTATGTCGTTTTTTTCAATTTTTTGGACGACATACTATAGTATGTCGTTTTTTCTCAATATTTCGACGACATACAATAGTATGTCGTTTTTTTCAAATTTTCGGACGACATATGTCATTTTTTTTAATTTTTTGACCACATACTATAGTATGTCGTTTTTTTCAATTTTTCGGACGACATACTATGGTATGTCGTTTTTTTCAATTTTTCGTACGACATAGTATATAGTATGTCGTTTTTTTTAATTTTTCGGACGACATACTATGGTATGTCGTTTTTTTCAATTTTTCGTACGACGTAGTATGTCGTTTTTTTAAATTTTTCGGACGACATACTATATAGTATGTCATTTTTTTCAATTTTTCGACCACATACTTAGTATGTCGTTTTTTTCGACCACATAGTATGTCGCTTTTTCTCAATATTTCGGACGACATACTTATTATGTCGTTTTTTTCAATTTTTCGGACGACATACTATAGTATGTAGTTTTTTCTCAATATTTCGACGACATACAATAGTATGTCGTTTTTTTAAATTTTTCATACGACATACTATAGTATGTCGTTTTTTTCAATTTTTCGACGACATACTATGGTATGTCATTTTTTTCAATTTTTCGTACGACATAGTATGTAGTGTTGACATAGAATTTTAAGTTAGCACAATACTGCACAGGATAGCTTTGACACATATAAAATATAACATAGAAAGTTAAAGTACACTCTAGGTTCATATAAATTTAGATGAAACTAAAAACAACGGCTCAATCTCTGAAACGCAGATAAATTCTTAAAAGGAGGATCAGACAGAAGAAACAGAAAACACAGGCCTAGACTCCTTGGATCTCTTGAGATAAGGAGCCTATATGCCAGGCAATTAACAAATTCCTGAGCATGGTTCAAAAGTTCACTAGGATCTTAAAACTTTTTATAAATAATTTTATCTATATTAGAATTAACTATATTTCTTTAAGCATGTTTTTAAATAGTTACTTATTAGATCCAAACTTATAGTCATTATTTAGCATTACATTGTGTGCAAGCTTGGTTAAAAATACAAACTACTTTCTTGTGGAAACATTTTGAGGCAGAGATAGCGCTGCAGCTGCAATCATATATCAAACTGGACAGCGGCTGATACGAGAAGGGTTTGCCGTATATCTGCTTTTGGGGCTCTTTAGCAGGAGGTAATAAAATTAACATTAAGACAGCCCACACAAAGGAAAAGACACACCTCCTAATGCATATATTTAAATGATGAGATTACGCATTCTATAAAATGATTTGGTTTACAGCAGAAGTTGGAATCTCGTTGTGCTGAGTGAGAGTTTTCCCGGAGGATGCATCTTCTGTTAATCTTCTGTCTTTTTTACTCAGTTCTTTGTCTCTGTTCTGTAATGTCTTGGACTTTTGCTCTAGGTGAGAGGCTTATTGTAAAGTTCTTCTTGGATTGATTTTCTCTGGATAAAACTCTGAATATCTGAAGTCTGACGTCGTATGATTGCTCTTTTCTCTCTGCACACTTACACAGACACAGGAATTCGGGACTAAGAATTAATTAACGAGCTAAGATCAAGTTCTTCATCTTTTAATTCTTAACAGTAGTATGTCGTTTTTTTCAATTTTTCGTACGACATAGTATATAGTATGTCGTTTTTTTTCAATTTTTCGTACGACATAGTATGTAGTATGTCGTTTTTTTCAATTTTTCGAACGACATTATAGTATGTCATTTTTTTCAATTTTTCGGACGACATAGTATGTAGTATGTCGTTTTTTTCGACCACATAGTATGTCGCTTTTTCTCAATATTTCGGACGACATACTTATTATGTCGTTTTTTTCAATTTTTTGGACAACATACTATAGTATGTCGTTTTTTCTCAATATTTCGACGACATACAATAGTATGTCGTTTTTTTCAAATTTTCGGACGACATATGTCGTTTTTTTCAATTTTTCGACGACATACTATAGTATGTCGTTTTTTTCAATTTTTCGTACGACATAGTATGTAGTATGTCGTTTTTTTCAATTTTTCGAACGACATTATAGTATGTCATTTTTTTCAATTTTTCGGACGACATACTATGGTATGTCGTTTTTTTCAATTTTTCGACGACATACTATAGTATGTCATTTTTTTCAATTTTTTGACCACATACTATAGTATGTCGTTTTTTTCAATTTTTCGTACGACATAGTATATAGTATGTCGTTTTTTTCTCATTTTTCGAACGACATACTATAGTATGTCTTTTTTTTTCAATTTTTCGGACGACATAGTATATAGTATGTCGTTTTTTTTTCAATTTTTCGGACGACATACTATGGTATGTCGTTTTTTTCAATTTTTCGTACGACATAGTAGTAGTATGTCGTTTTTTAAATTTTTCGGACGACATACTATATAGTATGTCATTTTTTTCAATTTTTCGACCACATACTTAGTATGTCGTTTTTTTCGACCACATAGTATGTCGCTTTTTCTCAATATTTCGGACGACATACTTATTATGTCGTTTTTTTCAATTTTTCGGACGACATACTATAGTATGTCGTTTTTTTCTCAATATTTCGACGACATACAATAGTATGTTGTTTTTTTAAATTTTTCATACGACATACTATAGTATGTCGTTTTTTTCAAATTTTCGGACGACATGTCGTTTTTTTCAATTTTTCGGACGACATACTATGGTATGTCGTTTTTTTCAATTTTTCGTACGACATAGTATGTAGTATGTCGTTTTTTTCAATTTTTCGAACGACATTATAGTATGTCATTTTTTTCAATTTTTCGGACGACATACTATAGTATGTCGTTTTTTTCAATTTTTCGTATGACATAGTATATAGTATGTCGTTTTTTTTCAATTTTTCGGACGACATACTATGGTATGTCGTTTTTTTTTCAATTTTTCGTACGACATAGTACGTAGTATGTCTTTTTTTCAATTTTTCGAACGACATTATAGTATGTCATTTTTTTCAATTTTTCGGACGACATACTATAGTATGTCGTTTTTTTCAATTCTTCGTACGACATAGTATATAGTATGTCGTTTTTTTCAATTTTTCGAACGACATAGTATAGTATGTCGTTTTTTTTCAATTTTTCGGACGACATAGTATAGTATGTCGTTTTTTCTCAATATTTCAACGACATACTATAGTATGTCATTTTTTTCAATTTTTCGGACGTCATACTATAGTATGTCGTTTTTTTCAATTTTTCGACCACATACTTAGAATGTCATTTTTTTCAATTTTTCGGACGACTATAGTATGTTGTTTTTTCTCAAAAACAACATACTATAGTATGTCGTCCGAAATATTGAAAAAACGACATACTATAGTATGTCGTTTTTTCTCAATATTTCGGACGACATACTATAGTATGTTGTTTTTTTCAATATTTCGGACATAGTATACTATATACGACATAGTATATAGTATGTCGTTTTTTTCAATTTTTCGGACGACGTCGTTTTTTCTCAATATTTCGGACGAATGTATAGTATGTTGTTTTTTTCAATTTTTTGACGACAGTATAATATGTCGTTTTTTTCCATTTTTCGAACGACATAGTATAGTATGTCATTTTTTTCAATATTTCGGACGACATACTATAGTATGTCGTTTTTTTCAATTTTTTGGACGACATGTCGTTTTTTCTCAATATTTCGGACGACATAGTATAGTATGTCGTTTTTTTCAATTTTTCGGACGACATATCGTTTTTTTCTATTTTTTGACCACATACTATTTATAGTATGTCGTTTTTTTCGATTTTTCGACGACATACTATAGTATGTCATTTTTTTCAATTTTTCGACGACATACTATAGTATGTCTTTTTTTTCAATTTTTCGACCACATACTATAGTATGTCGTTTTTTTCAATTTTTCGTACGACATAGTATAGTATGTCGTTTTTTTCAATTTTTCGGACGACATACTATATATAGTATGTCGTTTTTTCTCAATATTTCAATGACATACTTAGTATGTCGTTTTTTTTCAATTTTTCGAACGACATAGTATAGTATGTCTTTTTTTTCAATTTTTCGGATGACATACTATATAGTATGTCATTTTTTTCAATTTTTCGACCACATACTTAGTATGTCGTTTTTTTCAATTTTTTGACGACATAGTATAGTATGTCGTTTTTTTCAATATTTCGGACGACATAGTATAGTATGTCGTTTTTTTCAATTTTTTGGACGACATGTCGTTTTTTTCTCAATATTTCGGACGACATAGTATGTCGTTTTTTTTAATTTTTCGACGACATAGTATAATATGTCGTTTTTTTTCCATTTTTCGAACGACAGTATAGTATGTCATTTTTTTCAATTTTTTCGACCACATACTATAGTATGTCGTTTTTTTCAATTTTTCGGACGACATACTATGGTATGTCGTTTTTTTCAATTTTTCGGACGACATACTATGGTATGTCGTTTTTTCAATTTTTCGAACGACAGTATAGAATGTCAATTTTTTCAATATTTCGGACATGTCGTTTTTTTCTATTTTTTGACCACATACTATATATAGTATGTCGTTTTTTTAAATTTTTCGTACGACATAGTATATAGTATGTCGTTTTTTTCAATTTTTCGAACAACATAGTATAGTATGTCGTTTTTTTTCAATTTTTCGGACGACATACTATAGTATGTCGTTTTTTTCAATTTTTCGTACGACATAGTATATAGTATGTCGTTTTTTTCAATTTTTCGAACGACATAGTATAGTATGTCATTTTTCAATATTTCGGACGACATACTATAGTATGTCGTTTTTTCTCAATATTTCGACGACATACTATAGTATGTCGTTTTTTTCAATTTTTCGACTACAAACTATAGTGTCATTTTTTTCAATTTTTCGACCACAGACTATAGTATGTCGTTTTTTTCTCAATATTTTGCACGACATAGTCGTCCGAAATACATACTATAGTATGTCGTTTTTTTCTCAATATTTCGACGACATACTATAGTATGTTGTTTTTTTTCAATATTTCGGACATAGTACTATATACGACATAGTATATAGTATGTCGTTTTTTTCAATTTTTCGGACGACGTCGTTTTTTCTCAAAATTTCGGACGACATAGTATAATGTCGTTTTTTTTCAATTTTTCGACGACATAGTATAACATGTCGTTTTTTTCCATTTTTCGAACGACATAGTATAGTATGTCATTTTTTCAATTTTTCGGACGACTTCGTCGTTTTTTCTCAACATTTCGGACAACATGCTATGTATGTCGTTTTTTTCAATTTTTTGACGACAAACTATAGTATGTCATTTTTTTCAATTTTTCGACCACAGACTATAGTATGTCGTTTTTTCTCAATATTTAGCACGACATAGTCGTCCGAAATACATACTATATGTCGTTTTTTCTCAATATTTCGACGACATACTATAGTATGTCGTTTTTTTCAATATTTCGGACATAGTATACTATATACGACATAGTATATAGTATGTCGTTTTTTTCAATTTTTCGGACGACATGTCGTTTTTTCTCAATATTTCGGACGACATAGTATAGTATGTCATTTTTTTCAATATTTCGGACGACATACTATAGTATGTCGTTTTTTAAATTTTTCGGACGACATGTCGTTTTTTTCTATTTTTTGACCACATACTATATATAGTATGTCGTTTTTTAAATTTTTCGTACAACATAGTATATAGTATGTCGTTTTTTTCAATTTTTCGACGACATAGTATAGTATGTCGTTTTTTTCAATATTTCGGACGACATAGTATAGTATGTCGTTTTTTTCAATTTTTCGACGACATAGTATGTCATTTTTTTCAATTTTTCGACCACATACTATAGTATGTCGTTTTTTTCAATTTTTCGGACGACATACTATGGTATGTCGTTTTTTTCAATTTTTCGTACGACATAGTATGTTGTATGTCGTTTTTTTCAATTTTTCGAACGACAGTATAGTATGTCGTTTTTTTCAATTTTTCGGACGACATACTATAGTATGTCGTTTTTTTCAATTTTTCGAACGACATACTATAGTATGTCGTTTTTTTCAATTTTTCGTACGACATAGTATAGTATGTCGTTTTTTCTCAATATTTCGATGACATACTTAGTATGTCGTTTTTTTTCAATTTTTCGAACGACATAGTATAGTATGTCATTTTTTTCAATATTTCGGACGACATACTATATAGTATGTTATTTTTTTCAATTTTTCGACCACATACTTAGTATGTGTTTTTTTTTTCAATTTTTCGGACGACATACTATATAGTATGTCATTTTTTTAAATTTTTCGACCACATACTTAGTATGTCGTTTTTTCTCAATATTTCGGACGACATACTATAGTATGTTGTTTTTTTCAATATTTCGGACATAGTATACTATATACGACATAGTATATAGTATGTCGTTTTTTTCAATTTTTCGGACGACGTCGTTTTTTCTCAATATTTCGGACGACAATGTATAGTATGTTGTTTTTTTCAATTTTTTGACGACAGTATAACATGTCGTTTTTTCCATTTTTCGAACGACATAGTATAGTATGTCATTTTTTTCAATATTTCGGACGACAAACTATAGTATGTCGTTTTTTTCAATTTTTTGGACGACATGTCGTTTTTTCTCAATATTCGGACGACATAGTATAGTATGTCGTTTTTTTCAATTTTTCGACGACATATCGTTTTTTTCTATTTTTTGACCACATACTATTTATAGTATGTTTTTTTTAAATTTTTCGTACGACATAGTATATAGTATGTCGTTTTTTTCAATTTTTCGACGACATACTATAGTATGTCTTTTTTTTCAATTTTTCGACCACATACTATAGTATGTCGTTTTTTTCAATTTTTCGTACGACATAGTATAGTATGTCGTTTTTTTCAATTTTTCGGACGACATCCTATATATAGTATGTCGTTTTTTCTCAATATTTCAATGACATACTTAGTATGTCGTTTTTTTCAATTTTTCGAACGACATAGTATAGTATGTCTTTTTTTCAATTTTTGCGGACGACATACTATATAGTGTCATTTTTTTCAATTTTTCGACCACATACTTAGTATGTCGTTTTTTTCAATTTTTTGACGACATAGTATAGTATGTCGTTTTTTTCAATATTTCGGACGACATAGTATAGTATGTCGTTTTTTTCAATTTTTGGACGACATGTCGTTTTTTCTCAATATTTCGGACGACATAGTATGTCGTTTTTTAATTTTTCGACGACATAGTATAATATGTCGTTTTTTTTCCATTTTTCGAACGACAGTATAGTATGTCATTTTTTTCAAGTTTTTCGACCACATACTATAGTATGTCGTTTTTTCAATTTTGGACGACATACTATAGTATGTCGTTTTTTTCAATTTTTCGGACGACATACTATGGTATGTCGTTTTTTTCAATTTTTCGAACGACAGTATAGAATGTCAATTTTTTCAATTTTTCGGACATGTCGTTTTTTTCTATTTTTTGACCACATACTATATAGTATGTCGTTTTTTAAATTTTTCGTACGACATAGTATATAGTATGTCGTTTTTTTCAATTTTTCGAACAACATAGTATAGTATGTCGTTTTTTTCAATTTTTCGGACGACATACTATAGTATGTCGTTTTTTTCAATTTTTCGTACGACATAGTATATAGTATGTCGTTTTTTTCAATTTTTCGAACGACATAGTATAGTATGTCATTTTTTTCAATATTTCGGACGACATACTATAGTATGTCGTTTTTTCTCAATATTTCGACGACATACTTAGTATGTCGTTTTTTCTCAATATTTCGGACGACATACTATAGTATGTCGTTTTTTTCAATTTTTCGACTACAAACTATAGTGTCATTTTTTTCAATTTTTCGACCACAGACTATAGTATGTCGTTTTTTCTCAATATTTTGCACGACATAGTCGTCCGAAATACATACTATAGTATGTCGTTTTTTCTCAATATTTCGACGACATACTATAGTATGTTGTTTTTTCAATATTTCGGACATAGTATACTATATACGACATAGTATATAGTATGTCGTTTTTTTCAATTTTTCGGACGACGTCGTTTTTTTCTCAAAATTTCGGACGACATAGTATAGTATGTCGTTTTTTTCAATTTTTCGACGACATAGTATAACATGTCGTTTTTTTCCATTTTTCGAACGACATAGTATAGTATGTCATTTTTTCAATTTTTCGGACGACTTCGTCGTTTTTTCTCAACATTTCGGACAACATGCTATAGTATGTCGTTTTTTTCAATTTTTTGACGACAAACTATAGTATGTCATTTTTTTCAATTTTTCGACCACAGACTATAGTATGTCGTTTTTTCTCAATATTTAGCACGACATAGTCGTCCGAAATACATACTATATGTCGTTTTTTCTCAATATTTCGACGACATACTATAGTATGTCGTTTTTTTCAATATTTCGGACATAGTATACTATATACGACATAGTATATAGTATGTCGTTTTTTTCAATTTTTCGGACGACATGTCGTTTTTTCTCAATATTTCGGACGACATAGTATAGTATGTCATTTTTTTCAATATTTCGGACGACATACTATAGTATGTCGTTTTTTAAATTTTTCGGACGACATGTCGTTTTTTTCTATTTTTTGACCACATACTATATATAGTATGTCGTTTTTTTAAATTTTTCGTACAACAGTATATAGTATGTTTTTTTTTCAATTTTTCGACGACATAGTATAGTATGTCTTTTTTTCAATATTTCGGACGACATAGTATAGTATGTCGTTTTTTTCAATTTTTCGACGACAGTATGTCATTTTTTTCAATTTTTCGACCACATACTATAGTATGTCGTTTTTTTCAATTTTTCGGACGACATACTATGGTATGTCGTTTTTTTCAATTTTTCGTACGACATAGTATGTTGTATGTCGTTTTTTTCAATTTTTCAAACGACATAGTATAGTATGTCGTTTTTTTCAATTTTTCGACGACATAGTATAGTATGTCGTTTTTTTCAATATTTCGGACGACATAGTATAGTATGTCGTTTTTTTCAATTTTTTGACGACATAGTATAATATGTCGTTTTTTCTCAATATTTCGATGACATACTTAGTATGTCGTTTTTTTTCAATTTTTCGAACGACATAGTATAGTATGTCTTTTTTTTTTCAATTTTTCGGACGACATACTATATAGTATGTCATTTTTTTCAATTTTTCGACCACATACTTAGTATGTCTTTTTTTTCAATTTTTCGGACGACATACTATATAGTATGTTATTTTTTCAATTTTTCGACCACATACTTAGTATGTCGTTTTTTTCAATATTTCGGACGACATAGTGTAGTATGTCGTTTTTTTCAATTTTTTGGACGACATGTCGTTTTTTCTCAATATTTCGGACGACATAGTATAGTATGTCGTTTTTTTTAATTTTTCGACGACATAGTATAATATGTCGTTTTTTTCCATTTTTCGAACGACATAGTATAGTATGTCATTTTTTTCAATTTTTCGGACGACATATCGTTTTTTTCTATTTTTTGACCACCTACTATATATAGTATGTCGTTTTTTTAAATTTTTCGTACGACATAGTATATAGTATGTCATTTTTTTCAATTTTTCGACCACATACTATAGTATGTCGTTTTTTTCAATTTTTCGGACGACATACTATGGTATGTCGTTTTTTCAATTTTTCGTACGACATAGTATGTTGTATGTCGTTTTTTTCAATTTTTCGAACGACAGTATAGAATGTCATTTTTTTCAATTTTTCGACCACATACTATAGTATGTCGTTTTTTTCAATTTTTCGGACGAAATACTATAGTATGTCGTTTTTTTCAATTTTTCGTACGACATAGTATATAGTATGTCGTTTTTTTTCAATTTTTCGAACGACATAGTATAGTATGTCGTTTTTTCTCAATATTTCGACGACATACTTAGTATGTCGTTTTTTTCAATTTTTCGAACGACATAGTATAGTATGTCTTTTTTTTCAATTTTTCGGACGACATACTATATAGTATGTTATTTTTTTCAATTTTTCGACCACATACTTAGTATGTCGTTTTTTTCAATATTTCGGACGACATAGTATAGTATGTCGTTTTTTTCAATTTTTTGGACGACATGTCGTTTTTTCTCAATTTTTCGGACGACATAGTATAGTATGTCGTTTTTTTTAATTTTTCGACGACATAGTATATGTCGTTTTTTTCCATTTTTCGAACGACATAGTATAGTATGTCATTTTTTTCAATTTTTCGGACGACATATCGTTTTTTTCTATTTTTTGACCACCTACTATATATAGTATGTCGTTTTTTTAAATTTTTCGTACGACATAGTATAGTATGTCGTTTTTTTCAATTTTTCGGACGACATACTATGGTATGTCGTTTTTTTCAATTTTTCGTACGACATAGTATGTTGTATGTCGTTTTTTTCAATTTTTCGAACGACAGTATAGAATGTCATTTTTTTCAATTTTTCGGACGACATACTATAGTATGTCGTTTTTTTCAATTTTTCGTACGACATAGTATATAGTATGTCGTTTTTTTCAATTTTTCGAACGACATAGTATAGTATGTCTTTTTTTTCAATTTTTCGGACGACACTATATAGTATGTCATTTTTTTCAATTTTTCGACCACATACTTAGTATGTCGTTTTTTTCAATTTTTCGGACGACTTACTATAGTATGTCGTTTTTTCTCAATATTTCGGACGACATACTATAGTATGTCGTTTTTTTCAATTTTTCGGACGACGTCGTTTTTTCTCAAAATTTCGGACGACATAGTATAGTATGTCATTTTTTCAATTTTTCGGACGACGTCGTTTTTTCTCAAATTTCGGACGACATAGTATGGTATGTCATTTTTTCAATTTTTCGGACGACTTCGTCGTTTTTTCTCAACATTTCGGACAACATACTATAGTATGTCATTTTTTTCAATTTTTTGACGACAAACTATAGTATGTCATTTTTTTCAATTTTTCGACCACAGACTATAGTATGTCGTTTTTTCTCAATATTTAGCACGACATAGTCGTCCGAAATACATACTATATGTCGTTTTTTCTCAATATTTCGACGACATACTATAGTATGTCGTTTTTTTCAATATTTCGGACATAGTATACTATATACGACATAGTATATAGTATGTCGTTTTTTTCAATTTTTCGGACGACATGTCGTTTTTTCTCAATATTTCGGACGACATAGTATAGTATGTCGTTTTTTTCAATTTTTTGACGACATAGTATAACATGTCGTTTTTTTCCATTTTTCGAACGACATAGTATAGTATGTCATTTTTTTCAATATTTCGGACGACATACTATAGTATGTCGTTTTTTCTCAATATTTCGGACGACATACTATAGTATGTCGTTTTTTTCAATTTTTCGACGACAAACTATAGTATGTCGTTTTTTTCAATTTTTCGACGACAAACTATAGTAAGTCATTTTTTTCAATTTTTCGACCACAGACTATAGTATGTCGTTTTTTCTCAATATTTTGCACGACATAGTCGTCCGAAATACATACTATAGTATGTCGTTTTTTTCAATTTTTCGGACGACGTCGTTTTTTCTCAAATTTCGGACGACATAGTATGGTATGTCATTTTTTCAATTTTTCGGACGACTTCGTCGTTTTTTCTCAACATTTCGGACAACATACTATAGTATGTCATTTTTTTCAATTTTTTGACGACAAACTATAGTATGTCATTTTTTTCAATTTTTCGACCACAGACTATAGTATGTCGTTTTTTCTCAATATTTAGCACGACATAGTCGTCCGAAATACATACTATATGTCGTTTTTTCTCAATATTTCGACGACATACTATAGTATGTCGTTTTTTCAATATTCGGACATAGTATACTATATACGACATATATATGTCGTTTTTTTCAATTTTTCGGACGACATGTCGTTTTTTCTCAATTTCGGACGACATAGTATAGTATGTCGTTTTTTTCAATTTTTTGACGACATAGTATAACATGTCGTTTTTTTCCATTTTTCGAACGACATAGTATAGTATGTCATTTTTTTCAATATTTCGGACGACATACTATAGTATGTCGTTTTTTCTCAATATTTCGGACGACATACTATAGTATGTCGTTTTTTTCAATTTTTCGACGACAAACTATAGTATGTCGTTTTTTTCAATTTTTCGACGACAAACTATAGTAAGTCATTTTTTTCAATTTTCGACCACAGACTATAGTATGTCGTTTTTTCTCAATATTTTGCACGACATAGTCGTCCGAAATACATACTATAGTATGTCGTTTTTTTCAATTTTTCGGACGACGCCGTTTTTTTCTCAATATTTCGAACGACATAGTATAGTATGTCGTTTTTTTCAATTTTTCGAAGACATAGTTTATAGTATGTCGTTTTTTTCAATTTTTCGTACGACATAGTTTAGTATGTCGTTTTTTTTCAATTTTTCGACGACATAGTATATGTCGTTTTTTTCAATATTTCGTACGACATACTATAGTATGTCGTTTTTTTAAATTTTTCGGACGATATGTCGTTTTTTTCTATTTTTTGACCACATACTATATATAGTATGTCGTTTTTTTGAATTTTTCGTACGACATACTATATACTATGTCGTTTTTCAATATTTCGATGACATACTTAGTATGTCGTTTTTTTTCAATTTTTCGAACGACATAGTATAGTATGTTATTTTTTCAATTTTTCGACCACATACTTAGTATGTCGTTTTTTTCAATTTTTTGACGACATAGTATAGTATGTCTTTTTTTTCAATTTTTCGGACGACATACTATATAGTATGTTATTTTTTTCAATTTTTCGACCACATACTTAGTATGTCGTTTTTTTTAATTTTTCGACGACATAGTATAATATGTCGTTTTTTTCCATTTTTCGAACGACATAGTATAGTATGTCATTTTTTTCAATTTTTCGGACGACATATCGTTTTTTTCTATTTTTTGACCACATACTATATATAGTATGTCGTTTTTTTCAATTTTTCGGACGACATACTATGGTATGTCGTTTTTTTCAATTTTTCGTACGACATAGTATGTTGTATGTCGTTTTTTTCAATTTTTCGAACGACAGTATAGAATGTCATTTTTTTCAATTTTTCGACCACATACTATATAGTATGTCGTTTTTTTTCAATTTTTTGGACGAAATAATATAGTATGTCGTTTTTTTCAATTTTTCGTACGACATAGTATATAGTATGTCGTTTTTTTCAATTTTTCGAACGACATAGTATAGTATGTCGTTTTTTTCAATTTTTCGGACGACATACTATAGTATGTCGTTTTTTCTCAATATTTCGACGACATACTTAGTATGTCGTTTTTTTCAATTTTTCGAACGACATAGTATAGTATGTCTTTTTTTTCAATTTTTCGGACGACATACTATATAGTATGTTATTTTTTTCAATTTTTCGACCACATACTTAGTATGTCGTTTTTTTCAATATTTCGGACGACATAGTATAGTATGTCGTTTTTTTCAATTTTTTGGACGACATGTCGCTTTTTCTCATTTTCGGACGACATAGTATAGTATGTCGTTTTTTTTAATTTTTCGACGACATAGTATAATATGTCGTTTTTTTCCATTTTTCGAACGACATAGTATAGTATGTCATTTTTTTCAATTTTTCGGACGACATATCGTTTTTTTCATTTTTTGACCACCTACTATATATAGTATGTCGTTTTTTTAAATTTTTCGTACGACATAGTATATAGTATGTCGTTTTTTTCAATTTTTCGGACGACATACTATGGTATGTCGTTTTTTTCAATTTTTCGTACGACATAGTATGTTGTATGTCGTTTTTTTCAATTTTTCGAACGACAGTAGAATGTCATTTTTTTCAATTTTTCGACCACATACTATAGTATGTCGTTTTTTTCAATTTTTCGGACGAAATACTAGTATGTCGTTTTTTTCAATTTTTCGTACGACATAGTATATAGTATGTCGTTTTTTTCAATTTTTCGAACGACATAGTATAGTATGTCGTTTTTTTCAATTTTTCGGACGACATACTATAGTATGTCGTTTTTTCTCAATATTTCGACGACATACTTAGTATGTCGTTTTTTTCAATTTTTCGAACGACATAGTATAGTATGTCTTTTTTTTCAATTTTTCGGATGACATACTATATAGTATGTCATTTTTTTCAATTTTTCGACCACATACTTAGTATGTCGTTTTTTTCAATTTTTCGGACGACTTACTATAGTATGTCGTTTTTTCTCAATATTTCGGACGACATACTATAGTATGTCGTTTTTTTCAATTTTTCGACGACATAGTATACTATATACGACATAGTATATAGTATGTCGTTTTTTTCAATTTTTCGGACGACGTCGTTTTTTCTCAAAATTTCGGACGACATAGAATAGTATGTCATTTTTTCAATTTTTCGGACGACTTCGTCGTTTTTTCTCAACATTTCGGACAACATACTATAGTATGTCATTTTTTTTTTCAATTTTTTGACGACAAACTATAGTATGTCATTTTTTTCAATTTTTCGACCACAGACTATAGTATGTCATTTTTTCTCAATATTTAGCACGACATAGTCGTCCGAAATACATACTATATGTCGTTTTTCTCAATATTTCGACGACATACTATAGTATGTCGTTTTTTTCAATATTTCGGACATAGTATACTATATACGACATAGTATATAGTATGTCGTTTTTTTCAATTTTTCGGACGACGTCGTTTTTTCTCAATATTTCGGACGACATTGTCGACATGTTGTTTTTTTCAATTTTTTGACGACATAGTATAACATGTCGTTTTTTTCCATTTTTCGAACGACATAGTATAGTATGTCATTTTTTTCAATATTTCGGACGACATAGTATAGTATGTCGTTTTTTTCAATTTTTCGACGACATAGTATAATATGTCGTTTTTTTCCATTTTTCGAACGACAGTATAGTATGTCATTTTTTCAATTTTTCGGACGACTTCGTCGTTTTTTCTCAACATTTCGGACAACATACTATAGTATGTCGTTTTTTTCAATTTTTTGACGACAAACTATAGTATGTCATTTTTTTCAATTTTTCGACCACAGACTATAGTATGTCGTTTTTTCTCAATATTTAGCACGACATAGTCGTCCGAAATACATACTATATGTCGTTTTTTTTCAATATTTCGACGACATACTATAGTATGTCGTTTTTTTCAATATTTCGGACATAGTATACTATATACGACATAGTATATAGTATGTCGTTTTTTTCAATTTTTCGGACGACATGTCGTTTTTTCTCAATATTTCGGACGACATAGTAATTGAAACACTATATATAGTGTTTCAATTTTTTGACGACAGTATAACATGTCGTTTTTTTCCATTTTTCGAACGACATAGTATAGTATGTCGTTTTTTCTCAATATTTCGGACGACATACTATAGTATGTCGTTTTTTTCAATTTTTCGACGACAAACTATAGTATGTCGTTTTTTTCAATTTTTCGACGACAAACTATAGTATGTCATTTTTTTCAATTTTTCGACCACAGACTATAGTATGTCGTTTTTCTCAATATTTTGCACGACATAGTCGTCCGAAATACATACTATAGTATGTCGTTTTTTTCAATTTTTCGGACGACGTTTTTTTCTCAATATTTCGAACGACATAGTATAGTATGTCGTTTTTTTCAATTTTTCGACGACATAGTTTATAGTATGTCGTTTTTTTCAATTTTTCGTACGACATAGTTTATAGTATGTCGTTTTTTTCAATTTTTCGACGACATATTATAGTATGTCGTTTTTTTCAATATTTCGGACGACATACTATAGTATGTCGTTTTTTTAAATTTTTCGGACGACATGTCGTTTTTTTCTATTTTTTGACCACATACTATATATAGTATGTCGTTTTTTTCAATTTTTCGACGACATAGTATAGTATGTCGTTTTTTTCCATTTTTCGAACGACATAGTATAGTATGTCATTTTTTTCAATATTTCGGACGACATACTATAGTATGTCGTTTTTTCTCAATATTTCGGACGACATACTATAGTATGTCGTTTTTTTCAATTTTTCGACGACAAACTATAGTATGTCGTTTTTTTCAATTTTTCGACGACAAACTATAGTATGTCATTTTTTTCAATTTTTCGACCACAGACTATAGTATGTCATTTTTTCTCAATATTTTGCACGACATAGTCGTCCGAAATACATACTATGGTATGTCGTTTTTTTCAATTTTTCGGACATGTCGTTTTTTTTCAATATTTCGGACGACATAGTATAGTATGTCGTTTTTTTCAATTTTTCGACGACATAGTATAATATGTCGTTTTTTTCCATTTTTCGAACGACATAGTATAGTATGTCGTTTTTTCTCAATATTTCGGACGACATACTATAGTATGTCGTTTTTTTCAATTTTTCGACGACAAACTATAGTATGTCGTTTTTTTCAATTTTTCGACGACAAACTATAGTATGTCATTTTTTTTCAATTTTTCGACCACAGACTATAGTATGTCGTTTTTTCTCAATATTTTGCATGACATAGTCGTCCGAAATATACTATAGTATGTCGTTTTTTTCAATTTTTCGGACGACGTCATTTTTTTCTCAATATTTCGAACGACATAGTATAGTATGTCGTTTTTTTCAATTTTTCGACGACATAGTTTATAGTATGTCGTTTTTTTCAATTTTTCGTACGACATAGTTTTAGTATGTCGTTTTTTTCAATTTTTCGACGACATACTATAGTATGTCGTTTTTTTCAATATTTCGGACGATACTATAGTATGTCGTTTTTTTAAATTTTTCGGACGACATGTCGTTTTTTTATATTTTTTGACCACATACTATATATAGTATGTCGTTTTTTTAAATTTTTCGTACGACATAGTATATAGTATGTCGTTTTTTTCAATTTTTCGACGACATAGTATAGTATGTCGTTTTTTTCAATATTTCGGACGACATAGTATAGTATGTCGTTTTTTTCAATTTTTCGGACATGTCGTTTTTTCTCAATATTTCGGACGACATAGTACAGTATGTCGTTTTTTTCAATTTTTCGACGACATAGTATAATATGTCATTTTTTCAATTTTTCGGACGACGTCGTTTTTTTTCTCAATATTTCGAACGACATAGTATAGTATGTCGTTTTTTTCAATTTTTCGACGACATAGTTTATAGTATGTCGTTTTTTTCAATTTTTCGTACGACATAGTTTAGTATGTCGTTTTTTTCAATTTTTCGACGACATACTATAGTATGTCGTTTTTTTAAATTTTTCGGACGACATGTCGTTTTTTTCTTTTTTTTGACCACATACTATATATATGTCGTTTTTTTCAATTTTTCGACGACATTGTATAGTATGTCGTTTTTTTCAATATTTCGGACGACATAGTATAGTATGTCGTTTTTTTCAATTTTCGGACATGTCGTTTTTTCTCAATATTTCGGACGACATTGTATAGTATGTTGTTTTTTTCAATTTTTCGACAACATAGTATAATATGTCATTTTTTTAAATTTTTCGGACGACATGTCGTTTTTTTCAATTTTTCGGACGACATTGTATAGTATGTTGTTTTTTTCAATTTTTTGACGACATAGTATACCGTCGTTTTTTCCATTTTTCGAACGACATAGTATAGTATGTCATTTTTTTCAATATTTCGGACGACATACTATAGTATGTCGTTTTTTCTCAATATTTCGGACGACATACTATAGTATGTCGTTTTTTTCAATTTTTTGACGACATAGTATAACATGTCGTTTTTTTCCATTTTTCGAACGACATAGTATAGTATGTCATTTTTTTCAATATTTCGAACGACATAGTATAGTATGTCGTTTTTTTCAATTTTCGACGACATAGTTTATAGTATGTCGTTTTTTTCAATTTTTCGTACGACATAGTTTATAGTATGTCGTTTTTTTCAATTTTTCGACGACATAGTATAGTATGTCGTTTTTTTCAATATTTCGGACGACATACTATAGTATGTCGTTTTTTTAAATTTTTCGGACGACATGTCGTTTTTTTCTATTTTTGACCACATACTATATATAGTATGTCGTTTTTTTCAATTTTTCGACGACATAGTATAGTATGTCGTTTTTTTCAATATTTCGGACGACATAGTATAGTATGTCGTTTTTTTCAATTTTTCGGACATGTCGTTTTTTCTCAATATTTCGGACGACATTGTATAGTATGTTGTTTTTTTCAATTTTTCGACAACATAGTATAATATGTCATTTTTTTAAATTTTTCGGACGACATGTCGTTTTTTCTCAACATTTCGGACGACATTGTATAGTATGTTGTTTTTTTCAATTTTTTGACGACATAGTATACCGTCGTTTTTTCCATTTTTCGAACGACATAGTATAGTATGTCATTTTTTTCAATATTTCGGACGACATACTATAGTATGTCGTTTTTTCTCAATTTTCGGACGACATACTATAGTATGTCGTTTTTTTTAATTTTTTGACGACATAGTATAACATGTCGTTTTTTTCCATTTTTCGAACGACATAGTATAGTATGTCGTTTTTTTCAATATTTCGGACGACATAGTATAATATGTCGTTTTTTTCAATTTTTCGACGACATAGTATAATATGTCGTTTTTTCCATTTTTCGAACGACTGTATAGTATGTCATTTTTTTCAATTTTTCGGACGACTTCGTCGTTTTTTCTCAACATTTCGGACAACATACTATAGTATGTCGTTTTTTTCAATTTTTTGACGACAAACTATAGTATGTCATTTTTTTCAATTTTTCGACCACAGACTATAGTATGTCGTTTTTTCTCAATATTTAGCACGACATAGTCGTCCGAAATACATACTATATGTCGTTTTTTCTCAATATTTCGACGACATACTATAGTATGTCTTTTTTTTCAATATTTCGGACATAGTATACTATATACGACATAGTATATAGTATGTCGTTTTTTTCAATTTTTCGGACGACATGTCGTTTTTTCTCAATATTTCGGACGACATAGTAATTGAAACACTATATATAGTGTTTCAATTTTTTGACGACAGTATAACATGTCGTTTTTTTCCATTTTTCGAACGACATAGTATAGTATGTCGTTTTTTTCAATATTTCGGACGACATACTATAGTATGTCGTTTTTTTTCAATTTTTCGACGACAAACTATAGTATGTCGTTTTTTTCAATTTTTCGACGACAAACTATAGTATGTCATTTTTTTCAATTTTTCGACCACAGACTATAGTATGTCGTTTTTTCTCAATATTTTGCACGACATAGTCGTCCGAAATACATACTATGGTATGTCGTTTTTTTTCAATTTTTCGGACATGTCGTTTTTTCTCAATATTTCGGACGACATAGTATAGTATGTCGTTTTTTTCCATTTTTCGAACGACATAGTATAGTATGTCATTTTTTTCAATATTTCGGACGACATAATATAGTATGTCGTTTTTTTAAATTTTTCGGACGACATGTCGTTTTTTTCTATTTTTTGACCACATACTATATATAGTATGTCGTTTTTTTCAATTTTTCGTACGACATAGTTTATAGTATGTCGTTTTTTTCTATTTTTTGACCACATACTATATAGTATGTCGTTTTTTTCAATTTTTCGTACGACATAGTATATGTCGTTTTTTTCAATTTTTCGACGACATAGTATAGTATGTCATTTTTTTCAATATTTCGGACGACATACTATAGTATGTCGTTTTTTTAAATTTTTCGGACGACATGTCGTTTTTTTCTATTTTTTGACCACATACTATATATAGTATGTCGTTTTTTTTAAATTTTTCGTACGACATAGTATATAGTATGTCGTTTTTTCAATTTTTCGACGACATAGTATAGTATGTCGTTTTTTTCAATATTTCGGACGACATAGTATAGTATGTCGTTTTTTTCAATTTTTTGGACGACATGTCGTTTTTTCTCAATATTTCGGACGACATAGTATAGTATGTCGTTTTTTTCAATTTTTTGACGACATAGTAATATGTCGTTTTTTTCCATTTTTCGAACGACATAGTATAGTATGTCATTTTTTTCAATTTTTCGACCACATACTATAGTATGTCGTTTTTTTCAATTTTTCGGACGTCATACTATAGAATGTCGCTTTTTCTCAATATTTCGGACGACATACTATAGTATGTCGTTTTTTTCAATATTTCGACGACATACAATAGTATGTCGTTTTTTTAAATTTTTCGGACGACATACTATAGTATGTCATTTTTTCAATTCTTCGACCACATACTTAGTATGTCGTTTTTTTCGACCACATAGTATGTCGCTTTTTCTCAATATTTCGGACGACATACTATAGTATGTCGTTTTTTTCAATTTTTCGTACGACATAGTATATAGTATGTCGTTTTTTTTTTCAAAAAATGACATACTTATTATGTCGTTTTTTTCAATTTTTCGGACGACATACTATAGTATGTCGTTTTTTCTCAATATTTCGACGACATACAATAGTATGTCGTTTTTTTAAATTTTTCATACGACATACTATAGTATGTCGTTTTTTTCAAATTTTCGGACGACATATGTCGTTTTTTTCAATTTTTCGGACGACATACTATGGTATGTCGTTTTTTTCAATTTTTCGTACGACATAGTATGTAGTATGTCGTGTTTTTTCAATTTTTCGAACGACACTATAGTATGTCATTTTTTTCAATTTTTCGGACGACATACTATAGTATGTCGTTTTTTTTCAATTTTTCGTACGACATAGTATATAGTATGTCGTTTTTTTCAATTTTTCGACCACATACTTAGTATGTCGTTTTTTCTCAATATTTCGAACGACATACTGTCGTTTTTTTCAATTTTTCGACGACAAACTATAGTGTCATTTTTTTCAATTTTTCGACCACAGACTATATAGTATGTCGTTTTCTCTCAATATTTTGCACGACATAGTCGTCCGAAATACATACTATAGTATGTCGTTTTTTCTCAATATTTCGACGACATACTATAGTATGTTGTTTTTTTCAATATTTCTGACATAGTATACTATATACGACATAGTATATAGTATGTCGTTTTTTTCAATTTTTCGGACGACGTCGTTTTTTTCAAAATTTCGGACGACATATTATAGTATGTCATTTTTTTCAATTTTGCGACCACTACTATAGTATGTCGTTTTTTTCAATTTTTCGGACGACATAATATGGTATGTCGTTTTTTTCAATTTTTCGTACGACATAGTATGTTGTATGTCGTTTTTTTCAATTTTTCGAACGACATATTATATAGTATGTCGTTTTTTTCAATTTTTCGAACGACATAGTATAGTATGTCGTTTTTTTCAATTTTTCGACGACATAGTATAACATGTCGTTTTTTTCCATTTTTCGAACGACATAGTATAGTATGTCATTTTTTTCAATATTTCGGACGACATACTATAGTATGTCGTTTTTTTCAATTTTTCGACGACAAACTATAGTGTCATTTTTTTCAATTTTTCGACCACAGACTATATATAGTATGTCGTTTTCTCTCAATATTTTGCACGACATAGTCGTCCGAAATACATACTATAGTATGTCGTTTTTTCTCAATATTTCGACGACATACTATAGTATGTTGTTTTTTTCAATATTTCTGACATAGTATACTATATACGACATAGTATATAGTATGTCGTTTTTTTCAATTTTTCGGACGACGTCGTTTTTTCTCAAAATTTCGGACGACATAGTTATAGTATGTCATTTTTTTCAATTTTTCGACCACATACTATAGTATGTCGTTTTTTTCAATTTTTCGGACGACATACTATGGTATGTCGTTTTTTTCAATTTTTCGTACGACATAGTATGTTGTATGTCGTTTTTTTCAATTTTTCGAACGACATATTATATAGTATGTCGTTTTTTTCCATTTTTCGAACGACATAGTATAGTATGTCATTTTTTTCAATATTTCGGACGACATACTATAGTATGTCGTTTTTTTTCAATTTTTCGACGACAAACTATAGTATGTCGTTTTTTTTCAATTTTTCGACGACAAACTATAGTATGTCATTTTTTTCAATTTTTCGACCACAGACTATATTATGTCGTTTTTTTCTCAATATTTTGCACGACATAGTCGTCCGAAATACATACTATGGTATGTCGTTTTTTTCAATTTTTCGGACATGTCGTTTTTTCTCAATATTTCGGACGACATACTATAGTATGTCGTTTTTTTCAATTTTTCGACGACAAACTATAGTATGTCATTTTTTTCAATTTTTCGACCACAGACTATAGTATGTCGTTTTTTCTCAATATTTTGCACGACATAGTCGTCCGAAATACATACTATGGTATGTCGTTTTTTTCAATTTTTCGGACATGTCGTTTTTTCTCAATATTTCGGACGACATAGTATAGTATGTCGTTTTTTTCATTTTTCGACGACATAGTATATGTCGTTTTTTTTCCATTTTTCGAACGACATAGTATAGTATGTCATTTTTTTCAATTTTTCGTACGACAGTTTATAGTATGTCGTTTTTTTCAATTTTTCGACGACATAGTATAGTATGTCGTTTTTTTCAATATTTCGGACGACATACTATAGTATGTCGTTTTTTTAAATTTTTCGGACGACATGTCGTTTTTTTCTATTTTTTGACCACATATTATAGTATGTCGTTTTTTTCAATTTTTCGTACGACATAGTTTATAGTATGTCGTTTTTTTCAATTTTTCGACGACATAGTATAGTATGTCGTTTTTTTCAATATTTCGGACGACATACTATAGTGTGTCATTTTTTCAATTTTTCGGACGACATCGTTTTTTTCTATTTTTTGACCACATATATAGTATGTCGTTTTTTAAATTTTTCGACGACATAGTATAGTATGTCGTTTTTTTCAATTTTTCGACGACATACTATAGTATGTCATTTTTTTAATTTTTCGACCACATACTAAATTATGTCGTTTTTCAATTTTTCGTACGACATAGTATGTTGTATGTCGTTTTTTTCAATTTTTCGAACGGCATATATATGTCGTTTTTTTCAATTTTTCGAACGACATAGTATAGTATGTCGTTTTTTTCAATTTTTCGACGACATAGTATAACATGTCGTTTTTTTCCATTTTTCGAACGACAGTATAGTATGTCATTTTTTTCAATATTTCGGACGACATAGTATAACATGTCGTTTTTTTCCATTTTTCGAACGACATAGTATAGTATGTCGTTTTTTCTCAATATTTCGGACGACATACTATAGTATGTCATTTTTTTCAATTTTTCGACCAGACTATAGTATGTCGTTTTTTCTCAATATTTTGCACGACATAGTCGTCCGAAATACATACTATGGTATGTCGTTTTTTTCAATTTTTCGGACATGTCGTTTTTTCTCAATATTTCGGACGACATAGTATAGTATGTCGTTTTTTTCAATTTTTCGAACGACATAGTATAGTATGTCATTTTTTTCAATATTTTGGACGACATACTATAGTATGTCGTTTTTTTCAATTTTTCGTACGACATAGTATGTTGTATGTCGTTTTTTTCAATTTTTCGAACGACATATTATATAGTATGTCGTTTTTTTCAATTTTTCGAACGACATAGTATAGTATGTCGTTTTTTTCAATTTTTCGGACGACATACTATAGTATGTCGTTTTTTCTCAATATTTCGACGACATACTTAGTATGTCGTTTTTTTTCAATTTTTCGTACGACATAGTATAGTATGTCGTTTTTTTCAATTTTTCGGACGACATAGTATAGTATGTCGTTTTTTCTCAATATTTTGACGACATACAATAGTATGTCGTTTTTTTAAATTTTTCGGACGACATACTATAGTATGTCATTTTTTTCAATTTTTCAACCACAAAAAACGACATACTAAGGTATGTCGTTTTTTTCAATTTTTCGGACGACTTACTATAGTATGTCGTTTTTTTCAATTTTTCGACGACAAACTATAGTATGTCGTTTTTTTCAATTTTTCGACGACAAACTATAGTGTCATTTTTTTCAATTTTTCGACCACAGACTATAGTATGTCATTTTTTCTCAATATTTTGCACGACATAGTCGTCCGAAATACATACTATAGTATGTCGTTTTTTCTCAATATTTCGACGACATACTATAGTATGTTTTTTTTTTCAATATTTCGGACATAGTATACTATATACGACATAGTATATAGTATGTCGTTTTTTTCAATTTTTCGGACATGTCGTTTTTTCTCAAAATTTGGGACGACATAGTATAGTATGTCGTTTTTTTTCAATTTTTCGACGACATAGTATAACATGTCGTTTTTTTCCATTTTTCGAACGACAGTATAGTATGTCGTTTTTTTCAATTTTTCGACGACAAACTATAGTATGTCGTTTTTTTCAATTTTTCGACGACAAACTATAGTATGTCATTTTTTTCAATTTTTCGACCACAGACTATAGTATGTCGTTTTTTCTCAATATTTTGCACGACATAGTCGTCCGAAATACATACTATGGTATGTCGTTTTTTTCAATTTTTCGGACATGTCGTTTTTTCTCAATATTTCGGACGACATAGTATAGTATGTCGTTTTTTTCAATTTTTCGACGACATAGTATAACATGTCGTTTTTTTCCATTTTTCGAACGACAGTATAGTATGTCGTTTTTTTCAATTTTTCGACGACAAACTATAGTATGTCGTTTTTTTCAATTTTTCGACGACAAACTATAGTGTCATTTTTTTCAATTTTTCGACGACATAGTATAACATGTCGTTTTTTTCCATTTTTCGAACGACATAGTATAGTATGTCGTTTTTTTCAATTTTTCGACGACAAACTATAGTATGTCGTTTTTTTCAATTTTTCGACGACAAACTATAGTATGTCATTTTTTTCAATTTTTCGACCACAGACTATAGTATGTCGTTTTTTCTCAATATTTTGCACGACATAGTCGTCCGAAATACATACTATGGTATGTCGTTTTTTTTTCAATTTTTCGGACATGTCGTTTTTTCTCAATATTTCGGACGACATAGTATAGTATGTCGTTTTTTTCAATTTTTCGAACGACATAGTATAGTATGTCATTTTTTTCAATATTTCGGACGACATACTATAGTATGTCGTTTTTTTTCAATTTTTCGTACGACATAGTATGTTGTATGTCGTTTTTTTCAATTTTTCGACGACATTGTATAGTATGTCGTTTTTTTCAATTTTTCGACGACATAGTATAGTATGTCGTTTTTTTCAATTTTTCGGACGACATACTATAGTATGTCGTTTTTTCTCAATATTTCGACGACATACTTAGTATGTCGTTTTTTTCAATTTTTCGTACGACATAGTATAGTATGTCGTTTTTTTTCAATTTTTCGGACGACATAGTATAGTATGTCGTTTTTTCTCAATATTTTGACGACATACAATGGTATGTCGTTTTTTTAAATTTTTCGGACGACATACTATAGTATGTCATTTTTTTCAATTTTTCAACCACAAAAAACGACATACTAAGTATGTCGTTTTTTTCAATTTTTCGGACGACTTACTATAGTATGTCGTTTTTTTCAATTTTTCGACGACAAACTATAGTATGTCGTTTTTTTCAATTTTTCGACGACAACTATAGTGTCATTTTTTTTCAATTTTTCGACCACAGACAATAGTATGTCATTTTTTCTCAATATTTTGCACGACATAGTCGTCCGAAATACATACTATAGTATGTCGTTTTTTTCAATTTTTCGACGACATACTATAGTATGTTGTTTTTTCAATATTTCGGACATAGTATACTATATACGACATAGTATATAGTATGTCGTTTTTTTCAATTTTTCGGACATGTCGTTTTTTCTCAAAATTTGGGACGACATAGTATAGTATGTCGTTTTTTTCAATTTTTCGACGACATAGTATAACATGTCGTTTTTTTCCATTGTTCGAACGACATAGTATAGTATGTCGTTTTTTTCAATTTTTCGACGACAAACTATAGTATGTCGTTTTTTTCAATTTTTCGACGACAACTATAGTATGTCATTTTTTTCAATTTTTCGACCACAGACTATAGTATGTCGTTTTTTCTCAATATTTTGCACGACATAGTCGTCCGAAATACATACTATGGTATGTCGTTTTTTTTCAATTTTTCGGACATGTCGTTTTTTCTCAATATTTCGGACGACATAGTATAGTATGTCGTTTTTTTCAATTTTTCGACGACATAGTATAACATGTCGTTTTTTTCATTTTTCGAACGACAGTATAGTATGTCATTTTTTTCAATTTTTCGACGACAAACTATAGTATGTCGTTTTTTTCAATTTTTCGACGACAAACTATAGTATGTCATTTTTTTCAATTTTTCGACCACAGACTATAGTATGTCGTTTTTTCTCAATTTTTGCACGACATAGTCGTCCGAATACATACTATGGTATGTCGTTTTTTTCAATTTTTCG
The DNA here is from genome assembly GCF_027474105.1 of Poeciliopsis prolifica. Lineage (NCBI taxonomy): Eukaryota > Metazoa > Chordata > Actinopteri > Cyprinodontiformes > Poeciliidae > Poeciliopsis > Poeciliopsis prolifica. The sequence goes on along the minus strand of NW_026562617.1, from coordinate 13,565 downwards.
GACATGTCGTTTTTTCTCAATATTTCGGACGACATAGTATAGTATGTCGTTTTTTTCAATTTTTCGACGACATAGTATAATATGTCGTTTTTTCCATTTTCGAACGACATAGTATAGTATGTCATTTTTTTCAATATTTCGACCACATACTTAGTATGACGTTTTTTTCGACCACATAGTATGTCGCTTTTTCTCAATATTTCGGACGACATACTTATTATGTCGTTTTTTTCAATTTTTCGGACGACATGTCGTTTTTTTCTATTTTTTGACCACATACTATATACTATGTCGTTTTTTTTTCTCAATATTTCGACGACATACTATATAGTATGTCGTTTTTTTCAATATTTCGACGACATACAATAGTATGTCGTTTTTTTAAATTTTTCGGACGACATACTATATAGTATGTCATTTTTTTTCAATTTTTCGACCACATACTTAGTATGTCGTTTTTTTCGACCACATAGTATGTCGCTTTTTCTCAATATTTCGGACGACATACTTATTATGTCGTTTTTTTTCAATTTTTCGGACGACATACTATGGTATGTAGTTTTTTCTCAATTTTTCGACGACATACAATAGTAGTCGTTTTTTTAAATTTTTCATACGACATACTATAGTATGTCGTTTTTTTCAAATTTTCGGACGACATACTATAGTATGTCATTTTTTTTAATTTTTTGACCACATACTATAGTATGTCGTTTTTTTCAATTTTTCGGACGACATACTATGGTATGTCGTTTTTTTTCAATTTTTCGTACGACATGGTATGTAGTATGTCGTTTTTTTCAATTTTTCGAACGACATTATAGTATGTCATTTTTTTTATTTTTCGACCACATACTATAGTATGTCGTTTTTTTCAATTTTTCGGACGACATAGTATATAGTATGTCGTTTTTTTTCAATTTTTCGGACGACATACTATGGTATGTCGTTTTTTTCAATTTTTCGTATGACATAGTATGTAGTATGTCGTTTTGTTCAATTTTTCGAACGACATTATAGTGTGTCATTTTTTTCAATTTTTCGGACGACATACTATAGTATGTCGTTTTTTTCGACCACATAGTATGTCGCTTTTTCTCAGTATTTCGGACGACATACTATAGTATGTCGTTTTTTTCAATTTTTCGGACGACATACTATAGTATGTCGTTTTTTTCAAATTTTCGGACGACATATGTCGTTTTTTTCAATTTTTCGGACGACATACTATGGTATGTCGTTTTTTTCAATTTTTCGTACGACATAGTATGTAGTATGTCGTTTTTTCAATTTTTCGAACGACATTATAGTATGTCATTTTTTTCAATTTTTCGGACGACATACTATAGTATGTCGTTTTTTTCAATTTTTCGTACGACATAGTATATAGTATGTCGTTTTTTTCAATTTTTCGGACGACATACTATGGTATGTCGTTTTTTTTCAATTTTTCGTACGACGTAGTATGTCGTTTTTTTAAATTTTTCGGACGACATACTATATAGTATGTCATTTTTTTCAATTTTTCGACCACATACTTAGTATGTCGTTTTTTTCGACCACATAGTATGTCGCTTTTTCTCAATATTTCGGACGACATACTTATTATGTCGTTTTTTTCAATTTTTCGGACGACATACTATGGTATGTAGTTTTTTCTCAATTTTTCGACGACATACTATTGTATGTCGTTTTTTTAAATTTTTCATACGACATACTATGGTATGTCGTTTTTTTTAATTTTTCGTACGACATAGTATGTAGTGTTGACATAGAATTTTAAGTTAGCACAATACTGCACAGGATAGCTTTGACACATATAAAATATAACATAGAAAGTTAAAGTACACTCTAGGTTCATATAAATTTAGATGAAACTAAAAACAACGGCTCAATCTCTGAAACGCAGATAAATTCTTAAAAGGAGGATCAGACAGAAGAAAAACACAGGCCTAGACTCCTTGGATCTCTTGAGATAAGGAGCCTATATGCCAGGCAATTAACAAATTCCTGAGCATGGTTCAAAAGTTCACTAGGATCTTAAAACTTTTTATAAATAATTTTATCTATATTAGAATTAACTATATTTCTTTAAGCATGTTTTTAAATAGTTACTTATTAGATCCAAACTTATAGTCATTATTTAGCATTACATTGTGTGCAAGCTTGGTTAAAAATACAAACTACTTTCTTGTGGAAACATTTTGAGGCACAGATAGCGCTGCAGCTGCAATCATATATCAAACTGGACAGCGGCTGATACGAGAAGGGTTTGCCGTATATCTGCTTTTGGGGCTCTTTAGCAGGAGGTAATAAAATTAACATTAAGACAGCCCACACAAAGGAAAAGAACACACCTCCTAATGCATATATTTAAATGATGAGATTACGCATTCTATAAAATGATTTGGTTTACAGCAGAAGTTGGAATCTCTTTGTGCGGAGTGAGAGTTTTCCCGGAGGATGCATCTTCTGTTAATCTTCTGTCTTTTTTACTCAGTTCTTTGTCTCTGTTCTATAATGTCTTGGACTTTGGCTCTAGGTGAGAGGCTTATTGTAAAGTTCTTCTTGGATTGATTTTCTCTGGATAAAACTCTGAATATCTGAAGTCTGACGTCGTATGATTGCTCTTTTCTCTCTGCACACTTACACAGACACAGGAATTCGGGACTAAGAATTAATTAACGAGCTAAGATCAAGTTCTTCATCTTTTAATTCTTAACAGTAGTATGTCGTTTTTTTCAATTTTTCGTACGACATAGTATATAGTATGTCGTTTTTTTTCAATTTTTCGGACGACATACTATGGTATGTCGTTTTTTTCAATTTTTCGTACGACATAGTATGTAGTATGTCGTTTTTTTCAATTTTTCGAACGACATTATAGTATGTCATTTTTTTCAATTTTCGGACGACATACTATAGTATGTCGTTTTTTTCGACCACATAGTATGTCGCTTTTTCTCAATATTTCGGACGACATACTTATTATGTCGTTTTTTTCAATTTTTTGGACAACATACTATAGTATGTCGTTTTTTCTCAATATTTCGACGACATACAATAGTATGTCGTTTTTTTCAAATTTTCGGACGACATATGTCGTTTTTTCAATTTTTCGACGACATACTATGGTATGTCGTTTTTTTCAATTTTTCGTACGACATAGTGTGTAGTATGTTGTTTTTTTCAATTTTTTGACGACATAGTATAACATGTCGTTTTTTTCAATATTTCGGACATAGTATACTATATACGACATAGTATATAGTATGTCGTTTTTTTCAATTTTTCGGACGACGTCGTTTTTTCTCAATATTTCGGACGACAATGTATAGTATGTTGTATTTTTCAATTTTTTGACGACAGTATAACATGTCGTTTTTTTCCATTTTTCGAACGACATAGTATAGTATGTCATTTTTTTCAATATTTCGGACGACATACTATAGTATGTCGTTTTTTCTCAAAATTTCGGACGACATACTATAGTATGTCGTTTTTTTCAATTTTTCGACGACAAACTATAGTATGTCGTTTTTTTCAATTTTTTGGACGACATGTCGTTTTTTCTCAATATTTCGGACGACATAGTATAGTATGTCGTTTTTTTCAATTTTTCGACGACATATCGTTTTTTTCTATTTTTTGACCACATACTATTTATAGTATGTCGTTTTTTTAAATTTTTCGTACGACATAGTATATAGTATGTCGTTTTTTTCAATTTTTCGACCACATACTATAGTATGTCTTTTTTTTCAATTTTCGACCACATACTATAGTATGTCGTTTTTTTCAATTTTTCGGACGACATAGTATAGTATGTCGTTTTTTTCAATTTTTCGGACGACATACTATATATAGTATGTCGTTTTTTTCTCAATATTTCAACGACATACTTAGTATGTCGTTTTTTTCAATTTTTTGACGACATAGTATAGTATGTCGTTTTTTTCAATATTTCGGACGACATAGTATAGTATGTCGTTTTTTTCAATTTTTTGGACGACATGTCGTTTTTTCTCAATATTTCGGACGACATAGTATGTCGTTTTTTTTAATTTTTCGACGACATAGTATAATATGTCGTTTTTTTCATTTTTCGAACGACAGTATAGTATGTCATTTTTTTCAAGTTTTTCGACCACATACTATAGTATGTCGTTTTTTTCAATTTTTCAGACGACATACTATGGTATGTCGTTTTTTTCAATTTTTCGAACGACATATAGAATGTCAATTTTTTCAATTTTTCGGACATGTTTTTTTTCTATTTTTTGACCACATACTATATATAGTATGTCGTTTTTTTAAATTTTTCGTACGACATAGTATAGTATGTCGTTTTTTTCAATTTTTCGAACGACATAGTATAGTATGTCGTTTTTTTCAATTTTTCGGACGACATACTATAGTATGTCGTTTTTTTCAATTTTTCGTACGACATAGTATATAGTATGTCGTTTTTTTCAATTTTTCGAACGACATAGTATAGTATGTCATTTTTTCAATATTTCGGACGACATACTATAGTATGTCGTTTTTTCTCAATATTTCGACGACATACTTAGTATGTCGTTTTTTCTCAATATTTCGGACGACATAGTCGTCCGAAATACATACTATAGTATGTCGTTTTTTCTCAATATTTCGACGACATACTATAGTATGTTGTTTTTTTCAATATTTCGGACATAGTATACTATATACGACATAGTATAGTATGTCGTTTTTTTCAATTTTTCGGACGACGTCGTTTTTTCTCAAATTTCGGACGACATAGTATAATGTCGTTTTTTTCAATTTTTCGACGACATAGTATACATGTCGTTTTTTTCCATTTTTCGAACGACATAGTATAGTATGTCATTTTTTCAATTTTTCGGACGACATGTCGTTTTTTCTCAATATTTCGGACGACATAGTATAGTATGTCGTTTTTTTCAATTTTTGACGACATAGTATAACATGTCATTTTTTTCCATTTTTCGAACGACATAGTATAGTATGTCATTTTTTTCAATATTTCGGATGACATACTATAGTATGTCGTTTTTTCTCAATATTTTGCACGACATAGTCGTCCGAAATACATACTATAGTATGTCGTTTTTTTCAATTTTTCGACGACATAGTATAATATGTCGTTTTTTTCAATTTTTCGTACGACATAGTATATAGTATGTCGTTTTTTTCAATTTTTCGACGACATAGTATATAGTATGTCGTTTTTTTAAATTTTTCGGACGACATGTCGTTTTTTTCTATTTTTTGACCACATACTATATATAGTATGTCGTTTTTTTAAATTTTTCGTACGACATAGTATATAGTATGTCGTTTTTTTCAATTTTTCGACGACATAGTATAATATGTCGTTTTTTTCCATTTTTCGAACGACATAGTATAGTATGTCATTTTTTTCAATATTTCGGACGACATACTATAGTATGTCGTTTTTTTAAATTTTTCGGACGACATATCGTTTTTTTCTATTTTTGACCACATACTATATATAGTATGTCGTTTTTTTAAATTTTTCGTACGACATAGTATATAGTATGTCGTTTTTTTCAATTTTTCGACGACATACTATAGTATGTCATTTTTTTCAATTTTTCGACCACATACTATAGTATGTCGTTTTTTTCAATTTTTCGGACGACATACTATGGTATGTCGTTTTTTTCAATTTTTCGTACGACATAGTATGTAGTATGTTGTTTTTTTCAATTTTTCTAACGACAGTATAGTATGTCATTTTTTTCAATTTTTCGACCACATACTATAGTATGTCGTTTTTTTCAATATTTCGGACGACATACTATAGTATGTCGTTTTTTTTAAATTTTTCGTACGACATAGTATATAGTATGTCGTTTTTTTCAATTTTTCGGACGTCATACTATAGTATGTCGCTTTTTCTCAATATTTCGGACGACATACTATAGTATGTCGTTTTTTTCAATTTTTCGTATGACATAGTATATAGTATGTCGTTTTTTTCAATTTTTCGTACGACATAGTATATAGTATGTCGTTTTTTCAATTTTTCGAACGACATAGTATAGTATGTCTTTTTTTCAATTTTTCGGACGACATACTATATAGTACGTCGTTTTTTTCAATTTTTCGGACGACTTACTATAAGTATGTCGTTTTTTCTCAATATTTCGGACGACATACTATATAGTATGTCGTTTTTTTCAATTTTTCGACGACAAATTATAGTGTCATTTTTTTCAATTTTTCGACCACAGACTATAGTATGTCGTTTTTTCTCAATATTTTGCACGACATAGTCGTCCAAAATACATACTATAGTATGTCGTTTTTTCTCAATATTTCGGACGACATACTATAGTATGTCGTTTTTTTAAATTTTTCGGACGACATATCGTTTTTTTCTATTTTTTGACCACATACTATATATAGTATGTCGTTTTTTTAAAATTTTTCGTACGACATAGTATATAGTATGTCGTTTTTTTCAATTTTTCGACGACTTACTATAGTATGTCATTTTTTTCAATTTTTCGACCACATACTATAGTATGTCGCTTTTTTCAATTTTTCGGACGACATACTATGGTATGTCGTTTTTTTCAATTTTTCGTACGACAGTATAGTATGTTATTTTTTTCAATTTTTCGACCACATACTATAGTATGTCGTTTTTTTCAATTTTTCGGACGACATACTATAGTATGTCGTTTTTTTCAATATTTCGACGACATACAATAGTATGTCGTTTTTTTAAATTTTTCGGACGACATACTATATAGTATGTCATTTTTTTCAATTTTTCGACCACATACTTAGTATGTCTTTTTTTTCGACCACATAGTATGTCGCTTTTTCTCAATATTTCGGACGACATACTATAGTATGTCGTTTTTTTCAATTTTTCGGACGACATACTATAGTATGTCGTTTTTTCTCAATATTTCGACGACATACTATATAGTATGTCGTTTTTTTCAAATTTTCGGACGACATATGTCGTTTTTTTCAATTTTTCGACGACATACTATATAGTAAGTTGTTTTTTTCAATTTTTCGGACGACATACTATGGTATGTCGTTTTTTTTCAATTTTTCGTACGACATAGTATGTTGTATTTCGTTTTTTTCAATTTTTCGAACGACATTATAGTATGTCATTTTTTTCAATTTTTCGGACGACATACTATGGTATGTCGTTTTTTTCAATTTTTCGTACGACATAGTATGTAGTATGTTGTTTTTTTCAATTTTCGAACGACATTATAGTATGTCGTTTTTTTCAATTTTTCGTACGACATAGTATATAGTATGTCGTTTTTTTCAATTTTTCGACTACAACTATAGTGTCATTTTTTTCAATTTTTCGACCACAGACTATAGTATGTCGTTTTTTTCAATATTTTGCACGACATAGTCGTCCGAAATACATACTATAGTATGTCGTTTTTTCTCAATATTTCGACGACATACTATAGTATGTTGTTTTTTTCAATATTTCGGACATAGTATACTATATACGACATAGTATATGGTATGTCGTTTTTTTCAATTTTTCGGACGACGTCGTTTTTTCTCAAATTTCGGACGACATATAATGTCGTTTTTTTCAATTTTTCGACGACATAGTATAACATGTCGTTTTTTTCCATTTTTCGAACGACATAGTATAGTATGTCATTTTTTCAATTTTTCGGACATGTCGTTTTTTCTCAATATTTCGGACGACATAGTATAGTATGTCGTTTTTTTCAATTTTTTGACGACATAGTATAACATGTCATTTTTTTCCATTTTTCGAACGACATAGTATAGTATGTCATTTTTTTCAATATTTCGGATGACATACTATAGTATGTCGTTTTTTCTCAATATTTTGCACGACATAGTCGTCCGAAATACATACTATAGTATGTCGTTTTTTTCAATTTTTCGACGACATAGTATAGTATGTCGTTTTTTTCAATTTTTCGTACGACATAGTTTAGAGTATGTCGTTTTTTTCAATTTTTCGACGACATAGTATATAGTATGTCGTTTTTTTAAATTTTTCGGACGACATGTCGTTTTTTTCTATTTTTGACCACATACTATATATAGTATGTCGTTTTTTTAAATTTTTCGTACGACATAGTATATAGTATGTCGTTTTTTTTCAATTTTTCGACGACATAGTATAATATGTCGTTTTTTTCCATTTTTCGAACGACATAGTATAGTATGTCATTTTTTTCAATATTTCGGACGACATACTATAGTATGTCGTTTTTTTAAATTTTTCGGACGACATATCGTTTTTTTCTATTTTTGACCACATACTATATATAGTATGTCGTTTTTTTAAATTTTTCATACGACATACAATAGTATGTCGTTTTTTTCAATTTTTCGACGACATACTATAGTATGTCATTTTTTTAAATTTTTCGACCACATACTATAGTATGTCGTTTTTTTCAATATTTCGGACGACATACTATAGTATGTCGTTTTTTTCAATATTTCGGACGACATAGTATAGTATGTCGTTTTTTTCAATATTTCGGACGACATACTATAGTATGTCGCTTTTTCTCAATATTTCGGACGACATACTATAGTATGTCGTTTTTTTCAATTTTTCGTATGACATAGTATATAGTATGTCGTTTTTTTCAATTTTTCGTACGACATAGTATATAGTATGTCGTTTTTTTCAATTTTTCGACCACATATAGTATGTCTTTTTTTCAATTTTTCGGACGACATACTATATAGTACGTCGTTTTTTTCAATTTTTCGGACGACTTACTATAAGTATGTCGTTTTTTTCTCAATATTTCGGACGACATACTATAGTATGTCGTTTTTTTCAATTTTTCGACGACAAATTAGTGTCATTTTTTTCAATTTTTCGACCACAGACTATAGTATGTCGTTTTTTCTCAATATTTTGCACGACATAGTCGTCCGAATACATACTATAGTATGTCGTTTTTTCTCAATATTTCGGACGACATACTATAGTATGTCGTTTTTTTAAATTTTTCGGACGACATATCGTTTTTTTCTATTTTTTGACCACATACTATATATAGTATGTCGTTTTTTTTAAATTTTTCGTACGACATAGTATATAGTATGTCGTTTTTTTCAATTTTGCGACGACTTACTGTAGTATGTCATTTTTTTCAATTTTTCGACCACATACTATAGTATGTCGTTTTTTCAATTTTTCGGACGACATACTATGGTATGTCGTTTTTTTTCAATTTTTCGTACGACATATAGTATGTTATTTTTTTCAATTTTTCGACCACATACTATAGTATGTCGTTTTTTTCAATTTTTCGGACGACATACTATAGTATGTCGTTTTTTTCAATATTTCGACGACATACAATAGTATGTCGTTTTTTTAAATTTTTCGGACGACATACTATATAGTATGTCATTTTTTTCAATTTTTCGACCACATACTTAGTATGTCGTTTTTTTCGACCACATAGTATGTCGCTTTTTCTCAATATTTCAGACACATACTTATATGTCGTTTTTTTCAATTTTTCGGACGACATACTATAGTATGTCGTTTTTTCAATATTTCGACGACATACAATAGCGTGTCGTTTTTTTTCAAATTTTCGGACGACATATGTCGTTTTTTTCAATTTTCGACGACATACTATGGTATGTCGTTTTTTTCAATTTTTCGGACGACATACTATGTATGTCGTTTTTTTCAATTTTTCGTACGACATAGTATGTAGTATGTCGTTTTTTTCAATTTTTCGAACGACATATAGTATGTCATTTTTTTCAATTTTTCGGACGACATACTATGGTATGTCGTTTTTTTCAATGTTTCGTACGACATAGTATGTAGTATGTTGTTTTTTCAATTTTTCGAACGACATTATAGTATGTCGTTTTTTTCAATTTTTCGTACGACATAGTATAGTATGTCGTTTTTTTCAATTTTTCGGACGACATACTATGTATGTCGTTTTTTTCAATTTTCGAACGACATTATAGTATGTCTTTTTTTTCAATTTTTCGGACGACATAGTATAGTATGTCGTTTTTTTCAATTTTTCGACGACATAGTATAGTATGTCGTTTTTTCTCAATATTTCGATGACATACAATAGTATGTCATTTTTTTCAATTTTTCGGACGACATACTTAGAATGTCGTTTTTTTCAATTTTTCGGACGACTTACTATAGTATGTCGTTTTTTCTCAATATTTCGGACGACATACTATAGTATGTCGTTTTTTTCAATTTTTCGACGACAAACTATAGTGCCATTTTTTTCAATTTTTCGACCACAGACTATAGTATGTCGTTTTTTCTCAATATTTCGACGACATACTATAGTATGTTGTTTTTTTCAATATTTCGGACATAGTATACTATATACGACATAGTATATAGTATGTCGTTTTTTTCAATTTTTCGGACGACGTCGTTTTTTCTCAATATTTCGGACGACATTGTATAGTATGTTGTTTTTTTCATTTTTCGAACGACATAGTATAGTATGTCATTTTTTTCAATTTTCGGACGACATACTATAGTATGTCGTTTTTTCTCAATATTTCGGACGACATACTATAGTATGTCGTTTTTTTTCAATTTTTCGACGACAAACTATAGTATGTCGTTTTTTCTCAATATTTTGCACGACATAGTCGTCCGAAATACATACTATGGTATGTCGTTTTTTTCAATTTTTCGGACATGTCGTTTTTTCTCAATATTTCGGACGACATAGTATAGTATGTCGTTTTTTTCAATTTTTCGACGACATAGTATAATATGTCGTTTTTTTCCATTTTTCGAACGACATAGTATAGTATGTCTTTTTTTTCAATATTTCGGACGACATACTATAGTATGTCGTTTTTTTAAATTTTTCTGACGACATGTCGTTTTTTTCTATTTTTTGACCACATACTATATATAGTATGTCGTTTTTTTCAATTTTTCGGACGACATACTATAGTATGTCGTTTTTTTCAATATTTCGATGACATACAATAGTATGTGGTTTTTTTAATTTTTCGGACGACATACTATATAGTATGTCATTTTTTTCAATTTTTCGACCACATACTTAGTATGTCGTTTTTTTCGACCACATAGTATGTCGCTTTTTCTCAGTATTTCGGACAACATACTTATTATGTCGTTTTTTTCAATTTTTCGGACGACATACTATAGTATGTCGTTTTTTCTCAATATTTCGACGACATACAATAGTATGTCGTTTTTTTCAAATTTTCGGACGACATATGTCGTTTTTTTCAATTTTTCGATGACATACTATAGTATGTCGTTTTTTTCAATTTTTTGACCACATACTATAGTATGTCGTTTTTTTCAATTTTTCGGACGACATACTATGGTATGTCGTTTTTTTCAATTTTTCGTACGACATAGTATGTAGTATGTCGTTTTTTTCAATTTTTCGAACGACATTATAGTATGTCATTTTTTTCAATTTTTCGGACGACATACTATGTATGTCGTTTTTTTCAATTTTTCGTACGACATAGTATGTAGTATGTCGTTTTTTTCAATTTTTCGAACGACATTATAGTATGTCGTTTTTTTCAATTTTTCGTACGACATAGTATATAGTATGTCGTTTTTTTCAATTTTTCGGACGACATACTATGGTATGTCGTTTTTTTCAATTTTTCGAACGACATTATAGTATGTCATTTTTTTCAATTTTTCGGACGACATAGTATATAGTATGTCGTTTTTTTCAATTTTTCGACGACATATATAGTATGTCGTTTTTTCTCAATATTTCGACGACATACAATAGTATGTCATTTTTTTCAATTTTTCGACACATACTTAGAATGTCGTTTTTTTCAATTTTTCGGACGACTTACTATAGTATGTCGTTTTTTTCTCAATATTTCGGACGACATACTATAGTATGTCGTTTTTTTCAATTTTTCGACGACAAACTATAGTGTCATTTTTTTCAATTTTTCGACCACAGACTATAGTATGTCGTTTTTTCTCAATATTTCGACGACATACTATAGTATGTTGTTTTTTTCAATATTTCGGACATAGTATACTATATACGACATAGTATATAGTATGTCGTTTTTTTCAATTTTTCGGACGACATGTCGTTTTTTCTCAATATTTCGGACGACATTGTATAGTATGTTGTTTTTTTCAATTTTTCGAACGACATAGTATAGTATGTCATTTTTTTCAATATTTCGGACGACATACTATAGTATGTCGTTTTTTCTCAATATTTCGGACGACATACTATAGTATGTCGTTTTTTTCAATTTTTCGACGACAAACTATAGTATGTCGTTTTTTCTCAATATTTTGCACGACATAGTCGTCCGAAATACATACTATGGTATGTCGTTTTTTTCAATTTTTCGGACATGTCGTTTTTTCTCAATATTTCGGACAACATAGTATAGTATGTCGTTTTTTTCAATTTTCGACTACATAGTATAATGTCGTTTTTTTCCATTTTTCGAACGACATAGTATAGTATGTTATTTTTTTCAATATTTCGGACGACATACTATAGTATGTCGTTTTTTTTAAATTTTTCAGACGACATGTCGTTTTTTTCTATTTTTTGACCACATACTATATATAGTATGTCGTTTTTTTAAATTTTTCGTACGACATAGTATATAGTATGTCGTTTTTTTCAATTTTTCGACGACATAGTATAAGTATGTCGTTTTTTTCATATGTCGGACGACATAGTATGTATTTCGTTTTTTTCAATTTTTGGACGACATGTCGTTTTTTCTCAATATTTCGGATGACATAGTATAGTATGTCGTTTTTTTCAATTTTTCGACGACATAGTATAATATGTCGTTTTTTTCCATTTTTCGAACGACATAGTATAGTATGTCATTTTTTTCATTATTTCGGACGACATATCGTTTTTTTTCTATTTTTGACCACATACTATTTATAGTATGTCGTTTTTTTCAATTTTTTGTACGACATAGTATAGTATGTCGTTTTTTTCAATATTTCGACGACATACAATAGTATGTCGTTTTTTTAAATTTTTCGGACGACATACTATATAGTATGTCATTTTTTTCAATTTTTCGACCACATACTTAGTATGTCGTTTTTTTCGACCACATAGTATGTCGCTTTTTTCAATATTCGGACGACATACTTATTATGTCGTTTTTTTCAATTTTTCGGACGACATACTATAGTATGTCGTTTTTTCTCAATATTTCGACGACATACAATAGTGTGTCGTTTTTTTCAATTTTCGGACGACATATGTCGTTTTTTTCAATTTTTCGACGACATACTATGGTATGTCGTTTTTTTCAATTTTTTGACCACATACTATAGTATGTCGTTTTTTTCAATTTTCGGACGACATACTATGGTATGTCGTTTTTTTCAATTTTTCGTACGACATAGTATGTAGTATGTCGTTTTTTTAATTTTTCGAACGACAGTATAGTATGTCATTTTTTTCAATTTTTCGGACGACATACTATGGTATGTCGTTTTTTTCAATTTTTCGTACGACATA